>NC_055998.1:51767277-52070307 GCF_018446385.1 Zingiber officinale | reverse complement strand
GAGGAATTAGGAAATATGAACACTATCGACAAGGTGCCACCACCAGCACACTTTGGATATAGTTAGTTGAAGCTTGACGAACAGCTCCATCTCCATTGTAAGTAGTCTTCCACAGAAGTGCTCATGGTACTGCTAACTGAGTTTGTGTCATCCTCAACATCAAGCAGTGCGAGAGCAAGATGCGAGCGGATGTCCGATTCTAGGTTAAAAAGTTCATCGTCAGCTGTGTCAGAATGAGAGCTGACTTCTGACCTTGCACATTTAACAGCATCATCATCTCCACGGAGTAGTTTCAGGACCTGGCGTCACGTAAGTTTGCAACATAAGCTAAGTTGCATGATTTTTAAATCAATGAAAAATAGTAGATAATCATGTTCGATAGGGCTTCACTGACCACACTACAAAAACCTTTTCAAGTCTAAACCCTTAACATCACCAAGAATATATATCTATCATTATTTATAGATATACACACACATAAATTTATCATGAACTCTGACAAGGAAAAAAACATCTTACTAGGGCTATTTGAGGTCGTGCCCGATGTTGCCGCCTTACACAAAGGGAAGCAGCTAAGATCATCCTTTCCACTTGAGCACTATCGAATTCATTTTTTAAGCATGGATCTATTAGCTTCTTAACATCTCCGTCTTGTAAGATTGGATTTGCCTGCAATTAGATAGGGTAAATTACCCGAAAAGCCTTGAATTGCCTCTAATAAGTTTAACAAAGGCAAGATTTATAAATCTCAAGATGCCAGTGCTCTAGTCTAGACAATTGTTTTAAACTCTTGAAAATTATCAAGTTATTTTATAAAAACATCCAGCTGACAGCTTTTATATTTGACATTACAAATAGAAAAAACAATCAAAGCATACCCATAAGACAAGGCTCTCTTGGTCATTAGGACAACCAGCACTGATGGGCTTCCTTCCTGTAAGGAGCTCAAGAAGCACAACTCCATATGCATAGACATCAATTTTTTCATTGACTTTCCCAAACAAAATGTATTCAGGAGCTAAGTACCTGCCATTGAAGAGGTAGGTTAGAATGTTGTACTTAAAATCTCAAAAATAAATCAATGGAAAGAGAAAATCGTGCCCGAAAGTTCCTGCAACATCATCACAAATTGGTTGTGATGTTGAAGATGATGCCCATTTTGCCAATCCAAAGTCCGATAACTGAAATATTCAGGAAAAAATTTGTTAGTGGACTACAGATACTGTAGAAGACTTATAGCAAAAATATACAACACCTGTGGCTCAAAATCCTCAGAGACAAGGATGTTCGAAGATTTCACATCCCTATGAATCACAGGTTCAGTACCACCACCACCATGTAAATAATCAAGTGCCTCTGCAACACCTACTGCCACTTTGTATCTTTCAGTCCAACTGAGGGCATGTTTGCCTGCATTCTCACCTAGAGGACAGTTGGTTAGGGTACACATGACTCAGATAAAGAAAAGGACATAAAATATAGAAACTACCAAAACCACAGGTGCAAATAGCTTACCATGAAGGAGATCCTCCAAGCTACCATGTGATACGTAGTCGTAGACCAACATCAGGCCATTATTCTCAAAGCAAAACCCAAGCAATGAGATAATGTTCTGGTGATTCAAAGTGGTGTTGATCTCAATCTCTGAAACAAACTCCTTTAATGCATCTTTAGATGGTTTCAAGATCTTTACAGCTAATTCTTTGCCATCTGAAAAATAGCCTTTGTAGACACTGCTACTACCACCCTTCCCAATCAAATTCTCTGCATTGCACATGGAACTAAGATTAAAAAAGGTCAGATGATTACAAGCTGCAATGCATCACAAATTTAGGGAAGCAAACCTTGAGAGAAGTTAGATGTCGCCTGCACAAGATCCTCGTGGTTGAATAATCTACAAATAGACGAATACTTCTCTTGAAGAAACTCCAATTCTTCAAGCAACCTACCTTCAGCATCAATGAGAAGAAAACAGGATGGTGGTGAATCACCTTGAACCTGAACAATTTCTTCATTTCCTCCTTCAAGGTGGACTCTTACATCTCCATCTAACTTCTTCCACTTACAGTCTGGATGCACAGAAGTTTGTCGACTTGGTAACCGCTTTGCCCATTGGAAGATTAAGACAGACCTTCTAAGCGAAGACCAACCATGCCGGGCTTCCCGTAAATCTTTAGCCACAGTGGGAGTAGAGTTGCTTGGAGAAACTTCAGATTTACTTGATGGAACAACGGCCAATTGTCCTCTGTTCTTCAACTCATTTGATGGATCAGTATCATTTTCAGGTGAGCAGATTGAACAACTATTTTTAGGTGATATACCAGCCATGGATAAACTTTTCTCATCAGAAGGTCTAGAACCATGCAACTCAATTGGAACGCATGGAGGGTCGGAGTCTATTTCAATCAATTTCTTCGGCCCTACCATCGGGAGGAGACAGAATAATTCGTTGTGCTCATCACGGTTAATCTTACTTGGTTTGCTCGGTTTTTTCTGAGCCTTGATGTTCTCTGTTCAGAGTATTAAACTACATAAATTACAGAAAATAAAAGCGAAATGAAAGAACAAAAAGCGAGACTACAAGATTCCCAGCGAAAGGCTAACCTGTTGCTTCTCTCTGGAAAACAATCTTCCCTTCGCTCAGTGCAACCACAGAGCAATCGCTTTGCAGCTTTTTGGCACAAAACTTAGCTACAGAGATGGAAGAAGATCTACAGAGAGCAAAGCAACTCAAACGAGTGAATACTAGGACCAAAGAAAGATGCATGACTACAAGACATTGAACTACTAGAAACCACTACGGCTCACCCCCCGGCGTGGTTGTTCTTGTTGACCCCAAGAATGAGCATCGTCGCAGCAAAAGCCTTCGCTTCGCTCACCAAAACCTTCCGAATCGACGAGCCCTTACAAATTTTCAGCTTGAGGTCGATCTGCCAAAGAAATGGATCAGAAACGAAAGCCAACCAGGGGATCCCAATTTTGAGGAAAAGACTACGATTTCGAGGCAGAAGAGAAGCGAACCTGCTTCAGATTGCAGAAGCCCTCGTAGACAGCGAGCATGGCATCGAGTTCCTTGGCGAGCGAGAACATAGCAGCGGGCTGATCGCCAGGATCCTTGGCGGAGTACAGGACGTGGAGAGCGACAACACGGTCTCCGGTGGCAGCCGCCTTTACAAGCGACCAAGTGAGCAGTTCCCTGCTCTGGGAATCCGTCCTGACGCCGACCACCACTGTCTTCCCCACTCCGCCTCCACCATCCTCCCCTGTCTTCTGCTCCTGCTCAAAGGCCTCCCCTTTCTTGCTCATCTTCCTCTTTGCATCTTCTTCTATGGCCATCCTCGTGGTCTAGGTCTTGCGCAATCTCTTCCGTCCTCTTTCGGTGATCTTGATCTCTCTCCGCTTCCGTTCCTGGGATCTCGCTCCGCCTGTTTCAGCGTCCTCAGTGTGGAGTGGAAGCAGAGTGAGAGATGGCAAAATCCCAACTCATTCGCCAGGAATCCTTGATCTCCATTGTTTTACCAGCCCTCTCTTTTCTACTTCACTGGTTCTTGAATCAGGAACACGCAGCAGAAAGAACCGGAAAATGCAGGGATTAAAGCAAGTACGGGAAATTGCAGTCACAATAAATAATAATAATAATTATTATTATTATTCTTCATTAGTGAGAATTTAATGAAATGATGATGGTAATTATAAAAATATATGATTATGATAATAAATGGATAAAAATGAAAAAGGAAGTTCTTTATTATTACTATTAAAATTACTGTAACTTTTGTAAAATCTCTCCAATTTAGTCAATTTTGTTTCAATAATGTGATAATACCAACTTAAACCTTTCATAAATCTATAAAATCATATAAAAAAATTTAAAAAAATCCAAATGATATAAACCTTATCATATTTTTTAAAAATTATCACAAATTTTTTGAATAAGTTATCTAAAAATTATTAAAATTGACTATACAATAATTTTGCAATTTTGATCAAAATTAGTATAAGATTCCTACACAGTCTTATAGTAGCTTTAGTCAAAACTATTACATTATATTTTAGCAATTTTGCCAAAAACTATTACATAATTATTTTTTAATGTTAAACAAAATTAGTAAACTATCAATTTTTATTTTTAGTCTTTTGATTACTTTAAAAATATATATAGACATCCACCACTAACCTCCCAATATATCTATTTATTTGAATTTAAAAAAGATTTTAAAATATTTATATAGTAATTTTAGTCAAAACAAATATATGATTAATTTTGTCTTTTAGTCCCTTTGAAATAAAAGACATACAACTGAATTATTTTTTAAAATAAAAAAATTATTATAATTTTAGTTAAAATTACTAGATAGCTAATTTTTTTTACTTAAAATTTTAAATTTGAATCAATTAATGAACTTTAAGAGGAGTTCATATCTCCGATCTTTGATTCTCTGTTAGTCCCTTTCATAATTTGGACATTTAATTATGATCCGAGTCGGACTAAAATTAATTATAATTTCTTCTAAATTTATATTTTCATCTAAATTATAGTTTAGGTAGAATTAAGGTTGACGAACTATCTGACGTCGATCAAGGGCGGTCCATTCACCGTCATCAGCTTCCGACCGCTTAGTTCAGCCCAAATTACAACTTAAATAGGAAAGTAAACTCAGAAAAGATCGTAATTAATTTTAGTTGAATTCCAACTATGATTCAATGTATAAACTATTAAAGAAACTAGAAGAAAATCAGATATTGCAAACCCGAAGTCTGAACTTCAAGAGACCAATAAAATTTATTGATTTCAAAGTAACCAATATTGACAAAGATTATCATATTCTTTATTACTCACTTATTTATGTTTTAAAAAAAACTCCTAATTTTACAAAATTTATATTACTTTAATCTCTATTTTTTATGGGCAAATTTATAATGTCTAAAACATAATTTTTTTTTGTAATCTTTTACATTTATAATTCATCTAGCAATTTTTAAAAAAATTTTGGAGAATTTATATATCTATAAAAGGTGATGTTTTTTTTGCTCTAATAATATTAGACAAGATTGTCTTTGATCTACATTTTTCACTATGGTAATTAATGATAATCTTAAAAATATTTGTTTGTGAAAGATTGATCAATTTATTTTAGTCATGTGTTCTAAAATTTTCTTTAGTGACAATTAATTATAAACGTCCAAATCAATAAATAAAGTAGATAGTTTCATATATTTATTTTCCTAAAATGTGTAAGTGTATTCATTTCTTGTTAAAACTCTTACCCCTACAATTATCCTTTGTTACCAATGTCCTTATTTTACATACTCCCGAATGAATTCAACATGATAACTTTCTCCAAATGTTTTTTTTTTTATAAAAAACATGTGTAATAGCTTGATAGTTACCTCCTCCATCTTATCTTACCTATCAACTCTAAGAGTACCTATAAATATATCAAATGAATTTAATAATAAAGTAATAAATATTTGTGCTAAGCGACTAATTGAGATCATCTTCTCAACCTTAGCCAACTCATCCACAAAATCTTGGTATATGTTAAGATACTCCATAAGCTTCCTCATTCAATATATATATTTATAGTTAATACAACTTCATCCTAAGATGAATCTAATTAATCATATAATATATCTCTAATCTAGTACTCTCTACATAATGATGTAGTCTCGCTTGCTACTTTAAAAATAATTGCTCAGGAGACAAAATCGAATGCTACAAATTGTTTTTGTCTTGCTTATGTCGTAGTTGTTCTATATCTATGATATCCTATTTATCTTGTCTTAATTGTTCTACAAATTGCTCATGAGTTAAATTAAACCCTTCACATCCATTTTCTCCAATATAAATAAAGAGGATCAAACAAATATAACTTCCCATATCACATGTCAAATATAACTTCGGTTTAAATATATGTGTAAAATGAAAATTTTCTAAAGTCATGAATGTTTTTAAAAGGTTGATAATAAATCAAATAATGGACAATAGGTGGCTAAATTGAAATGCTCACTTTTATACACAAATGAGGTGGCTGTTCTACAAATTCTCCAATTTTCTTATCTAAAATAAACTTAAAAACTCATTCTTGTTGTTTATGATTAAAATTAATTGGAAATGCCACATGCCTTGTTTGGCATAATTGAGCATATCCCTATTGAACAAAGACTTAATTAACTCATTCATTCATTCATTAATTCATTAATTCTTACTCTAGATAAGCTCACGGACAAGCCATATGCTCCATCACCACTTGGTTGTCATTACGTGGGCAAGTGATGTTTTACTCTAGAAAATAAATAATGAATAATTCTTTTTGGTATGTGTACCACGTTTTCTCCATCTTCCCTTCCACTTTTAATAAAATTTAGATGCCTGTGCTTGATTTTTTGCTATACAAAAGCCATCGTGGTAGCTTAAGATGAATAATATCATCTTATTATGAAACTGAAGATAGCTTAAGATGAATAATAGCATCTTTTACTACCATTAATAAAATTTAGACATTTAGATAAATTTTTAAATATTAATGCTATGTATACCGAGAAAGGGGAAGGGAATGGAACTGAAGACAAGAATAGAGAAAAGGGGGGAAAAAATCCGAGGGAAAGAAAGAAGGAAATAGAAGGGGAAACAAACAGAAAAGAAAATTATGAAGGATGGATAGCTCATGGCTGGCGAGGAAACCTCGCATGTGATTGTAGAAAACCTTAATTGCTATAGCAAATCCTGAAGTTATGGTAACAAACTCCAAAGTGAATGAAATAAATCCTAAAAATACCTCAAACTCTAATTTAGGTCTTTAGAGTTTATCAATAGGTTAATACTCATAGTTAAGCCTTACCGTTGACTTCAACCTACTAAAACTTCCTTTACTTAACATCCGATCAATTTTGTCCTACCAAGATTGTTTGTTGCCCAACATTTTATCAACCTTGATCTATCGAAACTTTTCTATTTGCAAAGCATCCAGTATTCATTGACCTGTTTGAACTTCTTGTCTTATACCTAACATCTGATCTCATTGCTACATATCTGGTCTTCCATGACTCACTTGAATTTACTCTTCTCATACTAAATGTCTGGTCATTCATAACCTACTTGGATTTCTTATGCATCAATATTTAATCTTCCTTGATCTGTTTAGACTTTCTCACTCATACTAAACGTTTGGTCCTCCATGACCTACTTAGACTTCTGTCAACTCTGATCACTAAGTCATTGGTCATCTATAACACACTTGGACTTCCGTCATCATCGACTAACATATTCATCAACTATGAAGTATCTTGTCAATCTTGATATACTTGATGTCCAACTAATATATTGATCAAATATCAAAATTCAACTCGAGCTTAGCCAACTAACTTAACCATAGGTTAATTACACCAACAACATGAAATTCATTAAATATTAATATGTGAATCACTATTTTAAAAATGGTTTTAAAAAAATAATCATATAAATTTTGAAAACATTTTCAAAATATTATTAATTAATTAATTTAACGTCTTACCTGTTCTACATGTCTTAGTACACACAATACACGTTGCCTTATATGTTTCTATGATATGAGTCTTTCAATTTTAATTGAATAATTAAAATGATTTATCAAAGGTAATTTGATCATGTGTTAGATCAAACTTAACTTTGGGTCCACCAAAAATAATCTTTTAAGTTGTGGTGAGTCACATGGGACATTATTAAAGTAATCATGTTCCTTAAACAAAAATTTTCCAAAACATCTCACCCAAGGAACTTAGTACTAAGTCTTAGTCTAACTAATCCAGATTGAACTAAGATAACTTTAGCTAAATCTAAACTGATTGCACCAGATAGAATACTCATGAGTTTACCTTGACATACATCGACTGAACTTCTTTAGCCTACTTTTTCCCTCTCTAATATTATTGATCAAGATTAAACTATTTTTTTTCCTATATTTCTAATAATTATTTAGCATAAGAATAGAATGCATGGCATGACATATAATAAATAATTTAAAATGTGGATGATCATGACAAATATGTAATGCATATCAATCAAATCTAATAATGTATCAAATACTCGATTTAATACATTTGATATTAATTCTCGAATTCGTCATTTATTTCATTTATTTGTTTTTTTTCCATAGTTCATTTATTTCTATACTTTGTATATAAAAATAATAATAAAAAAAACAAAAAAAAATTACTTTTAGCTTACTTCCTTGACGGTTAGAATAAAAAAATAATGCTAGAAGATAAGAGTGAATATCACTCATGTTTTTCTTCTTTTTCTCTTCGTGTTCATTTTTGTCTATCAGGTTAAAATTGTTAGAATGTATACTAAAAGTCTAGTCTTTTGTATAAATATTTATTTTGAAATGAGAATCACATTGGTCAAATATCTGTATTTAGTTAAATGCAGTTGTCCATTTAATTTATATTGTAGATAACATGGTGTGTGGTGTCACACAAAAGATCATGTTATCAGTTCCTTATAAATTATAAATAGTAGCTCACAACCAAGATGGATTAGGACAAACCATTGGAATGGTTGTAGTGTAATTTGGTATTAGTTTATCTTAACTATAAAATTATACTAGTACACTATGTGTGTATTAAGCAAGACTATTTGAGGTTGTTCCTTTTATACTGACTGCATAAAAAAACAGACCCTTTGTTATTATGGATGTGCGTACTCTTAATCCTAATATAATAACAAGGACATGTAATTAGTATTTATGTAGTGTCCAAAATTACTTATTTAATTAAGGTAATTTATTGAATTAAATTATAATTTAATTAGAATCTAGATTTATTAGATTAATTATAATTAGATTTAAAATTTATTTAATTAAGGATATTTATTGGGTTAATTATAATTGCTCATTTAATTTAATTAAAAATTTATTTACATAACTATATTTAATTAATTCAACTAGCCCATAATTATAAAAATTTGATTAATCAAGTATATTAAGGAAATAGTAGGACCTAAATATACAAAATTTATATAGACTAGTATTTACATAACATATGTGTATAAATTTTTATACTGATTATTCATCTAATTAATATAGAAGTAAAAAATTAGTAATATATTATACATAATATAAAAATATATAACTAACCAAAAATAAGAAGAATATAATATATATGTATAATGTGTATTATATAGAATATATAGTATATATTATAATTAAGAAATTGTAATATCGAAATATACGAATTATATATATTACCATATATATGTTGGGACCAAAATGTAGCTAGGGGGGGTGAATAGCTCTTCGCGTGCTCGTCGTTGGCGTTGCTCGTTTCTTTGATGGTATGCAGCGGAAATATAAGAAACAAAAGTATACAATGCTAACAATGATGGTTTACTTGGTATCCACCTTACAAGAGGTGACTAGTCTAAGGATCTACACCTACTCACGCACCCTCCACTATGAATAACACTCCTTTATGGTAACTACCAAAGGCGGAGAAGCCCTACAACACTCTCAATACAAGAAGAAGAAAGGGAAATACAAGATAAGCAAAAGCTTACAAGATGCACAATAAAAACCCTAACCCTAACCCTGACTTCTTCTTCTTGTTTTTGATCCGCCTCTTGACTTGGAAAAGCCACCAAGAATCTTCAAGAATTGGCAATCTGGAGCTTGGAGAGAGCTATGGAGGTGCTGGAGAGTATCTGAAGTGAATCGGTGAAGTTCTGCCGAAGGAAATGAACGCCTGCGGCTTAAATCGATGCCAACGGTCGGATCCCGATCGATTGGATTGCTCTCAATCGATCGGGGAGGCTTTGGATCGATCCACAGATCGATCCAGAGCGCCTCTGTGCTCTCTGGAATAGCCTGGATCAATCAGTGGATCGATCCAGGGCTTATCGCGCATAAACAGCAGCTCCCAATCGATCCACTGATCGATTGGGACCTCTGGATCGATCCACCGATCGATCCAGAGGGGTTCTGTTCGCGGGGACTCACCGGATCGATCGGCCGATCGATCCAGATCTTATGGATCGATCCACTGATCGATCCAGATCTGCTGGATCGATCCACTGATCGATCCAGATCTGCTGGATCAATCGGCTGATCAATCCAAATCTGCTGGATCAATCGGCTGATCAATCCAGATCTTGGTTTTTGCCCAAAACCAAGTCCAAAGCCCCCTAAACCAACAGCTAGTCAACCATGACTTGTTGGTACATAAGACCTAGTATCCGGTCACCCTTGACCAGCTAGGACTCTCTCACCAAGTGTCTGGTCAATCCCTTTGACCCACTTGGAGTTTTCTCTTCTTGCCAAGTATCCGGTCAATCCCTCTGACCTACTTGGACTTTTCTTCCTCGTGCCAAGTATCCGGTCAATCCCTTTGACCTACTTAGACTCTCACCAGATGTCTGGTCAACCTTGACCCCTCTGAATTTCTCCTACCTGGCTTCACTCACCAGGACTTTCCCAATTGCCTAGCTTCACTCACTAGGTCTTTCACCTGGCTTCACTCACCAGGATTTTCTTCCTGCCTAGCTTCACTCACTAGGACTTCCCAATTGCCTAGCTTCACTCACTAGGTCTTTCACCTGGCTTCACTCACCAGGATTTTCCTTTCTGCCTAGCTTCACTCACTAGGACTTTCTTCTGCCTGGCTTCACTCACCAGGACTTTCAGTCAAGTATCCAGTCAACCTTGACCTACTTGACTTTCCTTCACAATCTTAACTGGTCAACTTTGACCAAACGGGAATTGTATCAACAATCTCCCCAAATGAACAACTGCACCTGTATTGTCCATATTATCTATACCCAATATATTATCAAACATCGAAACTCAAGCCAAGACTCAGGCTTGGTTAACCAGGTCAACCTTGACCTAAGGAATATTGCACCAACAATCTCCCCCTTTTTGATGTTTCACAATACCTCTTGTTAAGTTAGGAAATTAGGCTACTCCCATACCCTCAACTCCCTTCATGCCAATATATGAATGATGGTTCCCTTCATTCTCCTCCTTTCCTAGAGGGCAAACTCCCCCTTTAGGTACTGAAGACCTAACTTAACCATGCATTCTCCCCCTATTGACACACATCAACAACATGCCCTCATCATTGGGCACACATCAAGAACAAACTCTCCCCCTGAAGAGTTACCCAACGTTGTTTACAACTTCACTCGTTGCTCATAACACAATAATGAAGGTCCCATACCTTTCATTATCCTTAACCCTACATTCTCCCATTAATGTAGTCAAATGCCCATCCTAGAGCATTTCTAACTTAAACCACTTGAACAATGAGGATATCCAATCCCCATTAAAGTTCAAACGCTCAACCTTGAGCATTTTCTCTAAAAGAAGGTTAACCACATTCCAAGGTGGATGAAAAAATAGTGTTCATGTCTTTAAAGAGTCCCTCCCCCTAAAGACATGGTGATAACTTCTGTCATTGCACCAACAATGACTTGGAATCCCTAAACCTTTAGGAAATCCAAATTTAGAAGTTTTGAAGTTCAAAAATTCAATATTGAAATCAACCTTAACCTAAACTTCAATTTAGTCTTTCTTAACCAATCCATCCTTGTTTTCAATATGAAAACACCCTTTTTATGTATACACATGTATTTTGAGGGGTTAGGAATGGTTACCTAGACTAAAATAGGTTCAAAATGCTAAAAATAAACTTTCCCAGCCAAAATTAGCATCTTCAATCGATTGGAGTTGGGTTCCAATCGATTGAACCCTGCTGAATCGATCCACTGATCGATTCAGTCTTCTTGGATCGATCGGCTGATCGATCCAGCGAGCTTCTGCTCACGAGAAATGCCTTCTCAATCGATCGGCTGATCGATTGAGGCACTCCAATCGATCCACTGATCGATTGAAGGCCTAAAATTGTTGAAATTCAATTTCAGCCAATTTCAGAAACCCCTAGAAAATTCTATAAAATTCCAAAAATCGTAAAAATTTGTGTAGACATTATTTAGGGTATAATTTATCATGGAAAAATAGTTTTCTATGAAAATACATCATATTTTCAAAGATTGACACAAACTTGAGAACTTACAAAAACTTTAATGTTTTCTTCAAGTTTGTGTCTAACTATTCAATGGTGATTACTATCAAAAGATAGCCTTCACCAAGGTTTTCCAAAATTATTTTAAAAACATTTTCAAAACCAATATCCCACCATGTTCCTTGGGCTTAATGCACATAACTTGTACATTAGCTTTCCCAATGATGGGAAAACACATAACTATGTGTTTTGATGAACTTAAAACTCAAAGAAATGCACTAAATCAACATGTTGAGTTTTGTTTATCATCCTAACATCTCACTTGTATCTATTGTGCACAAAACACATACAAGTCATCTTATAGGTCTTTGTGAGATGTAAATTTTGGTTTTGCCCTAATCTAGGGATCATGCATATCTATTTAGGCATTTTGAGTTGTAAACATCCACCAAGGATGTTACTTGTAAATTCCACTTGTTTATAAATGTCATTTGTCCTTAATTTTAAGGAAATAAACATAATGCATGATAATGTTATGACATACATCAAAATGAAATAGCTTTCAAAAGAAAAATTTCTATAACTACATGATGTATGTATGTCATGACATGGTATTTTTATAAATTTTTTTCCATAGGAAGTCATGAATGCCAAATACAAAACTAAATATGATATCATGACATATGATGAGCAAACAATCATGGCAAGATTTAGCATAAATAAAATACCTAGATTATCTATCTAAGTATCCTTAAACTTAGCTAATCCTAAAACTTAAACCCTAGATTGCCCAAAGTGCTTCAAGAAAGTGCCAAAACCTAAATTAGCATTTCTAATTCCCTTGATTAATTAATGCCAATTGAAATTAAGTATATTCCTCAAGTGTTGGCATATTTTATTTTTCCACAAGAGTAGCACTTTAAATTAAGGCTCAAATTGCCTTTAATTTCCTAAGAACATACCAAAATCCCAACTTGGTAGTTCTTATGATTTTCCAATATGTGCCCTTTTAAAATAAAACCACAACTTCTCAAATTTGACACATTTTACTCTTTCAAAGAGTAAATCATAAATCTATTTCATTTTTCAAAGGTTGATAAAAACCTTGAAAATGCTCCTTGAGTGTCAATTTCTTCAAAGTTGGGTTAACTACCCTTCTTCTTAGAGTTGACACTCTCTAACCCATCTATGGGGTAGAGAAGATGCTCCTAGGAACCCAAAAACTATTGGTGCTCCTTGGATGCTCTAGGTATTCACTAGGGATAACTTCCCTAGACACCTTCCAAGTGACCTTGTTTGGCTTCTTAGAAGCCTTGGTCACCTTTTTTAGGTCAACTCTAGGGATTGCTTTCCTTGTGACCTTGTTTGTGACTTTCTTAGACTTCTTAGAAGTCTTAGTCACGTTTGTCGTTGCAAAGATACTTTTAGGGATGACCTCCCTAGTATTCTTTACTTGACTACTAGACCTAGAGTTTGTTCGATAACTATATGGAACTCTATGATAAGTAGGTACATCCCTTTTGGTTTTAGGTTTGTATCCCAAACCTCTATGACCCTTGGATGACCCTTGTTGTCCTAAACCTAGATTTTGACTCTTGGACCCTTGTGTCATATTTGTTATTTTTCGAAGAGTCCTCTCTAATTTGTCAAGTCTTGACCTCAAGACTTGATTTTCCTTCCATAATTCTTCACCCTTAGGTTTTTCACTAAAACCTTGATTTTTCTTCTTCTTAGGCAAATACCTAGAATCCTTAGGGTTCTTGCCTAAATTCCTATCTACCTTTCTAGGCCTAGGTTGAGAGGTTTTAGCATGATAAGCTACATGATTTTCCTTAATCTTATCATGCCTTCTATTTTCATGGTAAATAGCATTAAAATGATATACATTAGAACTAGCATGCTTTTTACCATAATTTAAAGGAGTAGGTGTAAAATACCGGAAAATAGGAAATATTAATAAGGGAATTTTTCGAAGTTTTTGGAAATTTTTCGGGAATTTTTCGGAGCTCGTATGGACGGGTTAACGGGAACAAGAACGGGACCGGGAAAGGCCTGTTTAGGCTACCCCATTTAAGTGAGGAAAAGTTGATTTTTCCTTTTCCTTTTTAAATTCTTTTTCTTTATCTCTCTCGCCGAAAACCCCTCTCCCTCGCGAGCCGAAACCTTCTTCCCTTGCCCTAACCGGCGCCGACGCCTCTCTTCTCCTATCTCTTCCTCTCCTCTGCTGACGTCGACCTCCTTCCCCTGTTCCCTAGCCGCCGGCGACGCACGGAGCAGCGCCGACAGCCGATGCCCTTTCTGCCGTGAGATTTTCGATCACTGGCCGCTGGCTCTCAGTCCCCGATCGCGACCTCGCCGGCCTTTTCTTCTCCTTTTCTTCGAGCGCCGGCCACCAGGTCCACCGGGCTCTAGCCGCGTCGCCGTCACTCCGACCCGACGCCGAGCCTAAGCACGGACGCCCTCTCCGACAGCCACCTCTCGCCACCACCGAACCTCCTCCTCTGCCCGTGCCCTAGGTTTGAGCTCACAGCCGGCCTTGCCTCCTTTTTCTCGGAGACGCCCTATTCACGGCAGAAGCAAGCCCTAGATGAGCCCTGCCGATCTTCGGTTGCCAGCCATTGGAATTTTTCCTACCCGACCAAACATTCCTGCCCTAGACATCACCACTGGATCCACCTTCTCCACCAGCCGCCGGCAGTGCGGAGACCAGGGTGTAGCGAGTTAGGTAAGGCAAAACGGCGTATTTGGATTTTTGATTTCGACCCTGTGCTGAATTTGTTGGTTGATAACTATGGTACTTGTCACTGTTTTCCCACAGCAGCTTCTCCGGGTCTCGACAGTAAGTTCTTTAGGATTTGAGCAGCACTGAGGCATCGAAAAATTTGAGGTAAGGTTTAGGGTTTTTGAGCTTCGTGTATATTGATTAGGTTTATGTTGGAGATTGGTAGATTGGATTAGCTTTAGATTTTTAATCTCATGTTATGATTAGGGTTAAGGAACTAACCCTGGTGGACCCACTGATTTTATTTAATTAGGGTTCATTAATTTTGTTGGATGGATTAGTTGGATCTAATTTAGAACTTCTTAAATTGGATTAGAATTTAATTTGGCTAATTGTGGTATGATAGAATTAGCTAAACTAGACCTTATGTTTAATATACAGGACCTTGACGCGAGACGAGTATCTCGGAGTCAGATTTGGACCATTTTATCGGAGGCGGGTACTTTTGACTTATGTCATTTGATATGCTTAGTAATTAAATTAACATGTTGCATTAATTGTGTTTCTTATCTGTTTCGGTTAATCACTACCCAAATCTTACATACTTGATTGATTGATTGGTTTTGCATCTCAGGTATATTTTACCTGTTTGTACATGCTTATAGGGGTAGTGATATGCCATGCTTGACCATGTTCAGGACCTAGGTTTTTATACCTTCTGTGTACCTTTGATTCGATATGATTCGTTGACCTAGGGTGCACTTTTCTATATATATGGATTAGGTCAGGATGTTTATATGGTTATTGCCATGCATCATTTGCATGATTGTATGCTGTGTGATAGTCCGCTCCATTATTGTTGAGCACATCGCCAGTTACATGGATCTGCACACACCACCACTCATGGGTTAGTGGTCGATTCAGGATGAGTGTGTTGCAGCAGGGACTCTGTTAGGCACCGTTGGTCCGCTCATGGGTAGTGTGACACAACGTGTTATCCGGCAGGGATTCCTCCCCGTCTTTGAGTACCGGGAGTTGAGAGCATTGCGCTCCCCCATCTATGATTTGGGGTAGGAGGATAGGTGTACTCCGACAGCATCCCGTCCACTCGGTCACTCATCAGGAGTAGTGACGACAGAGTGCACGGTTGTCACAGCCCTACCCACTCGGCCTCACTTTTGTATGAGATGATCGACTGGCGTCAGGGGTGACCAGGACGCATCATTGGCATCATATGCATGATGCATTTATTGCTTGTGTTTGTGGTTGCTGCATTTATATGCTGCATATTGTTTGGATACCTATGTTTGACATGCATACAGGATTCCTATACCACTCGGACTGTTTGACCTTATACTCAGGACTTGGTTAGTACAGCATTCTCCTGTTTACTTCAGATACATTTTTTTATCTTTCTTATCAGGAGACTGTACGCATGATTAGTGCTAGGTGTTGTTTCTTTACTTTGCATATCAATTGTACCTGCTGAGTGTTGGACTCACCCCGCCTCCATTGTTGTAATTTTCAGGTTGATGCTGTCAGGAGGGAGTTCCAGTCGCTAGTCCCCACAGCACGTAGTGCTAGATCTCTGCAGACCTCGATGGTTTATATATCGTTTAGTTTTGTTTTGCATTTATTGATTATGTGTGGACTTGGTTTGTTTGGATACTTGGTTGTTGTATGGATTTTTGTGATGATGATGATGGATTTTTATTCGATATGTTTTTACTACATGCCTGTCTGGACGGCAGAAGAGGTAAGTTTCGTCGGATTTGAGTTTTACGAGTGTAGTGGAGTAGGGTGGATTTTGAGTCAGTGTAGTATTGTGATGTAGAGTATTATAAACTGCGTGGTGAATGATTTTATTTATTGTTATTATTCCAGCCGCCTGTGGCTGAGGTATGGGAGGATGTAGAAAAGTTTCAGATTGTCCACCGTACAGGGGAGATGCTGCCGAAATTTTCTCGGACAGGAACTCCTCTGGGGCGTGACAATTTAGTGGTATCAGAGCACAGTTATACGATCTTTTGTCTTCGTATTTTGGATGTTTGGGATAACCTGATACCAATTTATTTACTTGGTATCAGAGCGCCAAGTTTGGCGATACTTGTTGGATTTTTGTATTATGGATTTTCGGGATTTATCTGATACCAATTTATTTGGTATCAGAGCGGGTTATGATACCTGCTTTTGGTATTCTGGAGATTTATCGGATACCTGTTGTTGGTATTCTGGATATTTTGGTTAGCCAGGTTTGCGAGTCAAACTGGGCATTATCGGATTTTCGATATGGTTATGTTTCGGATTTCCGTTTCGGATTTATTTGGATTTTCGGCGATATGCTTGTTCGGAATTTTGAGGTCAAATTGGGGACTGGACAGCGACGGAACATCTCCAGACGGCATACAGGTATGATGTTTAATTTGATAATTATGACATGTATTAGCACTTTATCTTTAGTACTTGTCTGGTTGTTGTAACACATATTATATGTGATGGGATAGCCATTGAGCATGATTGATCTAATAGAGATCAAGGATTATAGTCTCTGGTGATTTTTCAGATCATACCATCAGTAGTTTTGGCTTCTGTTACTACTAGTAGGAGATGGAGGCATATACCAGCCTCTGCTATTGTTAGCTGGGTAGTGGATGATACCCATATTTTCCTGTGAACTTAGCCAGGAGAGTTTTATACTCACATCTTTTGGATATTAGGGTACCAGGTACGATGGAAATTGATCATTGGGGGTTACCATGTTTGATCATTGTTGAGAATGGTTTGAGGTTGAGGGGTATTGGAAGATCAGATATTGTGATGTGTTGATTTCTAATGGTTTAGGAGAGTAAATGTTATGTGGTTGTCTGATGATCAAATACTAGATATTTGTTTTGATGATCTATTAGTGGATAACTATTTTGATGATTTATATTTGGGTTGTCATTGATGGTGACATAGTGAGTGTTATTTATGATATTCACAGGTTTGACGATTATGGTTGGTGATCAGATTATAAATTGGGGTGCTGGAGAGTTTTACGGTTGAATGTGCCTATGAGATTTTAATAAACCTGGTTGGTTATGGATAGTTAACAGGATGATATATATATAAAAAAAAATGATATATGCTTCCTCTGATATTGGACTTCGTGGATAAATAATGATTTGATGTTTTGAATGCTAACTTGCCCTCATGGGGAGTAGAGACTGATTCATCTGATATTATGTGGGCTGATATTTTTGAGGATGAAAATGAGAGTGTCTTGATGTTCCTAAATATTGACTTTTTCTTTTGGGTTGTACACATTTATACATATGATATTATGTGGTTGGATATACCTTAGTTGCTTGTGGAGGATTAAGATATTCTTGATTAGTTAGTAGATGAATGATTTAGTTTTGTTGGGTGATCAGTAGAGGATTGCCATATTCTATTTTTAGAGGTTCGAACCTTTAGGTTATTTGTGCTTAGTTATGTATCTAGAGCACATTTGAGTACATGTTTTGTACTGATGTGGGAAGGACTGATTTAGTCAGAAATCATTTTCAGCTTGGATAGTTTATAAAGGATCGATGTATCCTATTCCATGAAGACTTTGACTGTGGACTGTATATACCTGGTGGAATAACTTAGAGGGTGCGTTGGGATATGAGACCCCCACTGGTGTAAGGAAGTGTAGAGCTAATTGCTTAACACTTATGGGATACAATCGTTACTTGTGTAAACTGGGAGAGTACATTTGGATTTATGATAAAATTTTTTCCCATGGGATATAGTCTTGGTAGTGTATGACATTGACTGGCAATGTTATACCACGGTGTGTATATTTTTCTTGTCCGATACCAGTTCCTTTGAATCTAGAGCAGGGCTGTTACTGGATGATTAGGCTGCTTTATTTTGGGTTGCCTTTGATTGATGTATTCATGCTTGATACATATGCATGAATTTTGTTTAGATATACCGGTAACCCATGAGTGTTGGTAGCATAAGGTTGGTCTCTTTGATTGAGCTGGTGTGCTGATTTTGCATGTCTATGTTACATGTATATTATGATTGTTTTGGGTTGTAGGAGTCCTGTGGTAGACTGTCCATTTGCAAGTAGTATATATATCCATGTTCTGATATGATTTGAAGGTTCCTTGTGGATCATAGATATGTAGTTCGGTGTATGTATCTGGAGGTATTATTGAAGATAGCTTGTTGATTAAATCCGAGATGTAGTATAAGTACATCGGTGGTGTTTTGATGGAGGCATTTTGTCGATTTAATCTGAGTTGTGATATGTACATATGTGTTTGGTGTGGTATCTGAGGTATCTTTTTGATTAGGTTTGACATGTGAGTGCACCTGGGTTTAGTATGCTTTATTGGAAGTATATGTTGGTTATACTCTTGGCATAGGTGAAGATATGTCATGTGAGTGTTGTTTGAGGTGTATTGTTGATTTTACCTACTTTGATTTTTCACACGTGTTCGGTATGTATTGTTGGAAGTATCATACTGAATATACCTGAGTTGTGAGTATGTTTGGTGTATAAGAATTGGAGGATTTTGTTGATCATACATATGTTGTGTGAGCATGTGTGCTAGGTGTATACATTGGTAGTAGTATGATGATTCTACTTATACTGAATGCAGAATGTGGAGTGACTGCATTATGTTATTTGTTGAATTAACCCATCAACTAATTTTCCTATCAGTGGATGACCTACTAGGATGCTGATAGAGTTGATGATGGATTTGATTAGTTACTAGGTTGTTATATCCTAGGCTAACCACAGCGAATTGTGGTAGAGAGATCTTGTACAGTCTCTAGCTGGATAGTTAGGTGCCTTGGGGTACTTAGGTATTGTTTTGTGGTGGAGCGTTGCTCCCACATATCACGGATTGCTGGTAGCGGAGCATTGCTCCTATATTTATTGCAGATACATATTTCAGATTATTTGTGGTGGAGTGTTACTCCCACATATTGAGGATTTCCTGTGGTAGAGCGTTGCTCCCACATATGTGGTGTTTCCTGTGATGGAGCGTTGCTCTCACCCTGGAGGATTTATTCTTTGGTGATTTATGTTATTGATGATCAGATTTTTTTCGATTTATTATCGGAGATCTTATGGATAGGAATGTCTGTGATACGGACATTAAGTGTCTTGGTTTTTGCCATATAGGCTTACAGTGCCTTAGATGTTTTCAGGGACTCGATGAACTTGGTATGTCGAGGATGTTTGGATAGGTTTCCATTATCTTTGTGGACGATGTTGTGATCTATTACGGATCCGAGGTGAGTCACGTACACTACCTTTGCATAGATCTAGAGATGATTCGACGAGAACATCTATATGTGATTATCAGTAGTGTTGGTTTGGATTGTCTTTTGTTATGATGTTTGGGACACACGGTCACCAGTAGGAGTGTACCGTGGTTCCACAGGAGATAGAGGTTGTTACCGTTTGGAGCAGCCGAAATCAGTGTAGGAGATCCGCAGTCTTTTGTGACTCGCAGGATATTACAGACCTTTCGTCGAGGGTTTCTTCCACATAGCTATGCTACTTTCACGCGTGACCATGAAAGGCGTGAAGTTTACTTGGACTGAGGATTGCAAGACCAGCTTCTAGGAGATGAAGCGGAGACGAGTGTCGACTTTGATTTTTGGTTTTTACCTTCGGAAGAGGACGAATTTGTCCTCTACACCGACGCGTCTCTACAGGGTATGAGTGCTGTTCTGGTGCAGCACGGTAGAGTATTCTTATATGCTTCTCGATAGTTGAGGGAGCCTGAGAAGAAAATACTCAGTTCATAATCTGGAGTTGGCCGCTGTTATTTTTGCCCTGAAGATTTGGCGGCAGTACCTGTATGATATTACATTGAGATTCTCACTGACCATCGGAGTCTCAAATATCTGTTCATTCAGAAGGAACTTAATCTTCGACCGAGGAGATAGATGGAGTTCCTGAAGTATTATGATTGTACCATTAGCTATCATCTGGGAAAAAGCTAATGTGGTTACCGATGCACTTAGCTAGAGGTCCAGAGGGACTTTAGCTTGCCACCGAGTTGTGGTCACAGATTTGATTCAGGATTTCTCTGAATTAGACATTGAGGAGCAGGGACAGACAGAGCAGGGTATTCTTGTTACCATAGTTGCTCAGTCGTCGATCAGGACGAGAATCCGAGAGACCCAGTTGTTGAGACCTCATAGAGCTCAACGTGAGGCAAAGTGGTCCATATTATCAGACAGAGGATGTCAGAGGCATAAGACTCTCAGAAGTGTTATGCTGACCGAAGTCGGAGACCCTTAGAGTTCTCCATTTGCGACCAGGTATTTCTACGAGTTTCATCCGCGAAAGGGGTGAAGAGATTTGGCTTCAGAGGTAAGCTAGCTCCGCGATACATTGGACCTTTCTAGATCTCGGAAAGGATTGGAGCGGTAGCTTACCGATTGGCACTACTACCGTCCTTGGCAGGAGTGCACGATGTATTCCACGTATCTATGCTGAGGGGATACGTACCCGAACTAACACATGTGTTGATAGATAATCTCAGTTCTCCTTTCAGCCTGACGTCACCTATGAGGAGGTTCCGGTACGGATTCTCGACCGGAAAGAGCGTCAGTTGCGGAACAAGACTATCCGGCTGGTTAAAGTCGGATTGCAGCATCATTCGGACGAGAAGGCAACTTAGGAGCTCGAGAATACTATCCGAGCTCGATATCCCCATCTTTTCACAGGAGGTATGTGATTTAATTCACCGTTCAGCATTTATAATCCTTACCGGGTATTAGTACTTGCTGATGATAGATACTGAAATTTGGGGACCAAATTTTTATTAGTGGGGGAGAATGTAAAATACCGGAAAATAGGAAATATTAATAAGGGAATTTTTCGAAGTTTTTGGAAATTTTTCGGGAATTTTTCGGAGCTCGTATGGACGGGTTAACGGGAACAAGAACGGGACCGGGAAAGGCCTGTTTAGGCTACCCCATTTAAGTGAGGAAAAGTTGATTTTTCCTTTTCCTTTTTAAATTCTTTTTCTTTATCTCTCTCGCCGAAAACCCCTCTCCCTCGCGAGCCGAAACCTTCTTCCCTTGCCCTAACCGGCGCCGACGCCTCTCTTCTCCTATCTCTTCCTCTCCTCTGCCGACGTCGACCTCCTTCCCCTGTTCCCTAGCCGCCGGCGACGCACGGAGCAGCGCCGACAGCCGATGCCCTTTCTGCCGTGAGATTTTCGATCACTGGCCGCTGGCTCTCAGTCCCCGATCGCGACCTCGCCGGCCTTTTCTTCTCCTTTTCTTCGAGCGCCGGCCACCAGGTCCACCGGGCTCTAATCGCGTCGCTGTCACTCCGACCCGACGCCGAGCCTAAGCACCGACGCCCTCTCCAATAGCCACCTCTCGCCACCACCGAACCTCCTCCTCTGCCGTGCCCTAGGTTTGAGCTCACCGCCGGTCTTGCCTCCTTTTTCTCGGAGACGCCCTGTTCACGGCAGAAGCAAGCCCCAGATGAGCCTGCCGATCTTCGGTTGCCAACCATTGGAATTTTTCCTAGCCGGCCAAACATTTCTGCCCTAGACATCACCACTGGATCCTCCTTCTTCGCCACCAGCCGCCGGCAGTGAGGAGAACAGGGTGTAGCGAGTTAGGTAAGGCAAAAAGGGGTATTTGGATTTTTGATTTGGATCCTGTGCTGAATTTGTTGGTTGATAACTATGGTACTTGTCACTGTTTTCCCACAGCAGCTTCTCCGGGTCTCGACAGTAAGTTCTTCAGGATTTGAGCAGCACGGAGGCATCGGAAAAATTTGAGGTAAGGTTTAGGGTTTTTGAGCTTCGTGTATATTGATTAGGTATATGTTGGAGATTGGTAGATTGGATTAGCTTTAGATTTTAAATCTCATGTTATGATTAGGGTTAAGGAACTAACCCTGGTGGACCCACTGATTTTATTTAATTAGGGTTCATTAATTTTGTTGGATGGATTAGTTGGATCCAATTTAGAACTTCTTAAATTGGATTAGAATTTAATTTGGCTAATTGTGGTATGATAGAATTAGCTAAACTAGACCTTATGTTTAATATACAGGACCTTGACGCGAGACGAGTATCTCGGAGTCAGATTTGGACCATTTTATCGGAGGCGGGTACTTTTGACTTATGTCATTTGATATGCTTAGTAATTAAATTAACATGTTGCATTAATTGTGTTTCTTATCTGTTTCGGTTAATCACTACCCAAATCTTACATACTTGATTGATTGATTGGTTTTGCATCTCAGGTATATTTTACCTGTTTGTACATGCTTATAGGGGTAGTGATATGCCATGCTTGACCATGTTCAGGACCTAGGTTTTATACCTTCTGTGTACCTTTGATTCGATATGATTCGTTGACCTAGGGTGCACTTTTCTATATATATGGATTAGGTCAGGATGTTTATATGGTTATTGCCATGCATCATTTGCATGATTGCATGCTGTGTGATAGTCCGCTCCATTATTGTTGAGCACATCGTCAGTTACATGGATCTGCACACACCACCACTCATGGGTTAGTGGTCGATTCAGGATGAGTGTGTTGCAGCAGGGACTCTGTTAGGCACCGTTGGTCCGCTCATGGGTAGTGTGACACAACGTGTTATCCGACAGGGATTCCTCCCCGTCTTTGAGTACCGGGAGTTGAGAGCATTGCGCTCCCCCATCTATGATTTGGGGTAGGAGGATAGGTGTACTCCGACAGCATCCCGTCCACTCGGTCACTCATCAGGAGTAGTGACGACAGAGTGCACGGTTGTCACAGCCCTACCCACTCGGCCTCACTTTTGTATGAGATGATCGACTGGCGTCAGGGGTGACCAGGACGCATCATTGGCATCATATGCATGATGCATTTATTGCTTGTGTTTGTGGTTGCTGCATTTATATGCTGCATATTGTTTGGATACCTATGTTTGACATGCATACAAGATTCCTATACCACTCGGACTGTTTGACCTTATACTCAGGACTTGGTTAGTACAGCATTCTCCTGTTTACTTCAGATACATTTTTT
This sequence comes from Zingiber officinale, assembly GCF_018446385.1. Taxonomy (NCBI): domain Eukaryota; kingdom Viridiplantae; phylum Streptophyta; class Magnoliopsida; order Zingiberales; family Zingiberaceae; genus Zingiber; species Zingiber officinale. The sequence continues at coordinate 52,046,546 of NC_055998.1, read as the reverse complement.
TATCTTTCTTATCAGGAGACTGTACGCATGATTAGTGCTAGGTGTTGTTTCTTTACTTTGCATATCAATTGTACCTGCTGAGTGTTGGACTCACCCCGCCTCCATTGTTGTAATTTTCAGGTTGATGCTGTCAGGAGGGAGTTCCAGTCGCTAGTCCCCACAGCACGTAGTGCTAGATCTCTGCAGACCTCGATGGTTTATATATCGTTTAGTTTTGTTTTGCATTTATTGATTATGTGTGGACTTGGTTTGTTTGGATACTTGGTTGTTGTATGGATTTTTGTGATGATGATGATGGATTTTTATTCGATATGTTTTTACTACATGCCTGTCTGGACGGCAGAAGAGGTAAGTTTCGTCGGATTTGAGTTTTACGAGTGTAGTGGAGTAGGGTGGATTTTGAGTCAGTGTAGTATTGTGATGTAGAGTATTATAAACTGCGTGGTGAATGATTTTATTTATTGTTATTATTCCAGCCGCCTGTGGCTGAGGTATGGGAGGATGTAGAAAAGTTTCAGATTGTCCACCGTACAGGGGAGATGCTGCCGAAATTTTCTCGGACAGGAACTCCTCTGGGGCGTGACAGTAGGCTCAATAAAGATTACCTTTCTTTTTACCTTGGAGGCTCCCCCTTGAATTGAGCTTCCTCTAAGAGCCTTGACCACCTTCTTCTTCCCCTTAGGGCATTGACTTCGGTAATGCCCCTTTTGGTTGCACAAGAAGCACACAATGTGCTCCTTGCTCTTCTTTGTTCCGGGGATGGTTTCCTTGGGCTTCTCTTTGCTCTTTTGTGCCACTTGGCCCTTCTTCTTGGCCAATTTAGGGCATTTACTTTTGTAATGCCCTTTTTCCTTACATTCAAAGCATATAATATGATTTTTATTATTAATTGAAATTGTTATACCTTTGCTTGTAGGGGTGGCATCTTCTCATTTTGATTCGGAGGTAGAAGCTTCCTCTCGATCCGAAGATGATACTCCTCCATTTGATTTTGCTTGACTTGTGGAGGTGGAAGCTTCATCATCCTCTTCTTCTTTTGACTCGGATGTAGAAGCTTCTCCTTCTACTTGATCCGGTGTCACCAAAAGTTGCTCCCCCTCAATCCTAGAGGTGGAGATTTCTTCATCTTCATCTTGTACATGGAACAAGGAGTATGCTCCCTCCTTGCCCTCTTCATTGCATCCCTTTAAAGATGAAGCTTCTTCTTGGACTTCTTCTTCGGAAGTTGAGCATCTCTCAACTTCAGAATCCTCCTCTTGGTCTTGATCCAATGAGTTGCCCTCTTTGGATTCCTCTTGATTCGGTACAGTGGAGGGGATCTCATGGATTGATGCCAATTTGCTCCAAAGCTCCTTGGCATCCTTGAACTCTCCAATTTTTCCAAGAATGTGGCTAGACAATAGATTGACCAAAAGCTTGGTCACTTTATCATTGGCCTCACATCTTCGGAGTTTCTCTTGGCTCCAATTGCTTTTCTTGAGGACTTTGCCCTTTGAATTTCTTGGAGCCTCGAAGCCTTCCATTAGAGCAAACCATTGCTCTATCTCCACCATTAAGAAGTTTTCGATCCTTGATTTCCAAAGATCGAAGCTAGTAGATGTGTACGGTGGAGCCGCCCTTGTGTCAAATCCAAGTCCATCTTGGAATTGCATCTTGAAGTTGAGCTTCTTGAATTCTTTGACTTTGATGAATTTGCTCCAACTTCTTCACCCTCTAGCTTTGCTTGTTTTGTTTGCCCCTTTCGGTGATAATTCCGGTGAAGAGCGGCCTCGCTCTGATACCACTTGTAGAATCGAAAAGAATTTAGATATCTCCACAATTGCATGATATTGTCCACTTTGGGCCTAAGCTCTCATGGTTTTGCTCTTGGGCTCTCCCCAAAAGGCCTCATTCCAATGGAGATATCTTTTCTCTTATAAACCCATGATCTTTCCCATGTGTTTCCAATATGGGACTATGTTTGCAACCTTGCAACCCCAACAATCCCCCCCTCAAACAAAGGACCATAGGCTTCCCACGTCTGATCCTCGACCCACCAGGTCTTCCTGCCCCTCGGTCCATCCGACCTACTAGGACTTCCTTGCCTAGTCGCAACTAGGACTTCCTGCCTAGTATCTGGTCCTCTTGATCTGAACATAGGAGCCCCCACTTTCTTTGTTCGAGGTCAATATTGTAGCCACATGGCTCAATCATACCATAGCTCTTGTGCACAGTCAGCGGTTAAACCTTCTGGCAGTCCGGGCTCTGATACCAATTGTAGGATTGAAAAGAATTTAGATATCTCCACAATTGAATGATATTGTCCACTTTGGGCCTAAGCCCTCATGGTTTTGCTCTTGGGCTCTCCCCAAAAGGCCTCATTCCAATGGAGATATCTTTTCTCTTATAAACCCATGATCTTTCCCATGTATTTCTAATATGGGACTATGTTTGCAACCTTGCAACCCCAACAATATATGTGATGTTTACATGGATATATATAAATATGAAATTAGTATATGGATATAAATATATATATACAAAATTAATGCAATAACTTAGTATTAAGAAACTATAACATGAATTATATGTTACCATGTATAGTTAATATAAACATGGATAAATACAAAATTAGTATATGGATATAGGCTTCAATTTATACTTTGTATTAAGTTTTATAAAAATAAAAATGTTTTAGCATTTATAAAACCTATAAATGATTTAGCATTTATAAAACCTATAACTTATGGATTTTTATATATGTGGATATATATGGAATTATATTAAATAATAATAATAATATACCAATATATAAATATTTAGTATTTATATAATTTATGTGTATAAATCATTTTTCTAAATAATATGGAAATGAAATATAAATAACATAATATATATATATATATATATATATATAGTATAAAAATAAATATATGAACATGTAAATAAGGAATATTATGTATAATATAAAATATATTATATAAATTATATAGTGTAAATAAAGATTAAACAAGTATGAAATTAAAACATGTGGATAAAACTCAGTAGATAGGAATTATTGGACTTAGCATTTAGGGATAAAATTTAGTATCTATAAATTTATAGAGATTATACATATAATTAATATAGAAAAAAATATATATAATATATTAAATAAAATGTATAATATAAATTATAAAGCATAAATAAAATTAAATAAGGGGGAAAATACATAAGAAACACAACGTGTAACATACTATTTCTATAAATAATATATTATATATAATATAAAATATATAATTAAATAAGAATAAGAAAAAATAAGATTTAATATATTATGTATGTAACGTGTAAGATATGTGAAAATAAAATATATAAAAAAAGAGATAAATAAATTATATGACTTGAAGGATAAAATTTAGATAAAGTCTTAATCTCTATCTCTTTAAAAACCCTACCTCCAAAAGCCCCATCATCGGGATGTGCCGCCGACCCTAAGGAGTTCCTCTCCTTCCCATTATTCTCCACCAGTTCTAGAGCCCCAAAGGAAGACAAGAAGTGGGAGTTGGTAGAAGGCATGTTCCTAACCTTGTTATTGTGGGAGTTAGCCTCTATAATCTTGTGTAGTTTTGGGTGTTTCCTTTTTATGATATCATGTTTCGATTTCAATTAATGGTGCATGTTTCTACAATGTTAATGTTCTTAATTAGTTTCTATAATTATTTGAAGTTTCGGATTAGGTAGCTTGTAAGGTTAGGTTTGTTTCCTTATTATGATATCATGTTTTGGTTTCATATGAATGGTGCATGTTTTCAATTATGTTAATGTTGTTAATTAGTTTCTATAATCTTGTGAAGGTTGGAAATTTTATAGCTTGTAAGGTTAGCTTGTTTCATGGTTATGATATCATGTTTAAGTTAAATGAATTGTGCATATTTTTAATTATGTTAATGCTCTTAATTAATGTTTATAATTTTGTGAAGTTATTAATTTTAACGCTTGTAAGGTTGGCTTGTTTTTTTATCATGATATCATGTTATGGTTCTATATAAATTGTGCATGTTCTAAACTAATTTATGCAATATTCAGTTCATATAATGTTGTTTAGGAATAGTAAACCCAACCATGTTAAGAGATAATTTAGTATGTTATGTTAATTTTGGTTCTATGCTTTTGCATGCTACAAAATTCAATGCATGTTTTATTGGCGATGATTCGATAAAGTTCTAATGACTTTTCGGTAGGGACCATGTGGTTTAATTAATTAAAATTACGATTTATTTCTTCAATTAACCGTAAGATTTATTCTATTTATTTGATTCCAATTGTTAGTTAAATTTAATATCTTAACGAATAGATGAATATGCCTACTATGTAATTTATATATGGTATGATAATCTAATCTTGATTAGAGATTTAATGAATTGAATTATTTTTAATTTATTATTCATAGATAGATTAAATGGTTGGTGATTTAATAGGTATTCATTAATTGGTTGAGATTGATTAGTATGTGATTAACGACATTAACTATTAATCTGATTGAATACATATTTAATGGGTCGATTAAGTAATATTAACCGAGTTATAAGTGTAGTTTGATTATTGAAGCAATAATGGATTAATTAAGTCATTTGATTAATACAATTAATTAATGTAATCAGAAAATTAATTAGAAGGGTTGCATAATTAAGATTATTAATTAAAAAGTCGGTTAAGTAATTTAATCAACTTAATTGATTAATTTAGTTTGATAGATTTATTAATTCATAAGGATGATTGAGGGATTACTTAAGGAATTAATTAAGATAAGTTAATTAATCTATGATTTAGTTAATGGAATTGGTTAAGCAATTTTATAACGGTTTAATTGATAATCTAAACTTTAATTCTAGTTTTAGTAAAATAATATTAACGCATTAATTAACAAGTGGTTAACCAGATTCAATGAAGATACCATGAGGGAAAAGGTCCTAGAGGGAGCCCGTTTATGGGAGAAGACCCCAGAGGGAGCCCGTTTATGGGAGAAGGCGCCAGAGGGAGCCCGTTGACAGGAGAAGGCCCCAGAAGGAGCCCAATATTGGGTAAATTAATTAATAAAAATGTAATGAGGATACTATGAGGGAGAAGACCCCAAAGGAAGTCTGTTTACGGGAGAAGGCCCCAGAGGAAGCCCAATATCGGTAAGTCTACTGCGATAACATGATGAAGTTTGATGGGAATATTGTGAGGAAAAAAGCCTCGGAGGGAACCCATTTATGGGAAAAGGCCCCAAAGGGAGCCCGCTTACGGGAAAAGGTCCCAGAGGGAGCCTGTTTATGGGACAAAGCCCCAGAGGGAGCTCAATATAAGTTTCCATAATATGTTATGAATAAGTTAGGTTCAAGATAAGCTAAATTTAGATCCATGTTATGCTATGAATACGTTAAGTCCGTACTATGTTATAAAAATGTTAAGTTCATGATATGCTATGTTCATGCCCACAATTAAGTCTATTCATATGCTTATGTTCATGCTCATGATTATGGTTGTTAATATGCACGCTCATATTTATTCTCTCTTGCTTATACCAGTGTCTATGCTTACGTTCATAGTATGCTAGTAGAGAGACCCCAAGTTACCTTATATGTGATTCCCCTTAGTACACTAGATTATATTCGCTAATTAATACACAACACTATTTCGAACATGCTGAGTCTCTCGACTCACAGATTATACTTTTTTTTTCAGATAATGAGACAAATGAGACAGGAGGTATTGACCAGTGAGCCAGCTTGGAACAAGGGCAGTACAATCCGAAGACCATCCAGATTAAATTTTGTATTTTGTTATGTTTATCTTTGAACCGTCTATGTAATTTGAACTAAGAAACCTTTATGGAAGTAAGAATAGGTGACACCCACAGTTTATATTTTATTATGTGTTTAAAAAAAACTAGGGGCGTTACAATTTATTTCTTTAATTTATCAAAGGGTGAGATTTATTTGTTAAATCAATAGGCCCGATAAGTTAGGAAATAATATTATTTATATGGTGTGTTGTTGATTATAAAAAGAAACTGTGTCCTAGTTATCTAGGTTGATGATGTCCCCTTGAGGAGCTCATAAGGATTGTCATGTAAACTCTGTAGGTGGACTTAGCCCGACATAACAATGAAATTGAGTGGTACTACTATTGGAGCTAGATGTTAATTAAGTGAGTTGTCAGTAACTCATTTAATTAATAGACATTCGATATCTTAAACACAAAGAGATTAACGCACTCATGATAAGAAGGAGCTCATAATGTAATATGAGATTGGTGCAAGTATTCAATAATAACTCTTTAGTGGTATGAGTTATTATTGATGAACTTGAGTTGGGTGTTCAGGTTGAACACAGGAAGCTCAAGCTCATCAGGAGGCCAAAATCAATTCCTCCTCTAGGTCTCTATTGTAGCCTCTATAAAGTCTCGAATTCACCCATTTTGATTATCCTTCCTACCAAAGCAAGGGGCCGACCAAGCTTTGCTTGGTGCCCAAGATGTGGGCCGGCCAAGCCTTGCTTGGTGCCCAAGCAAGAGGCCGGCCATAACTTAATAGAAAAGGAAGTTTTGTTTTAAAAACAAAATCTTGTTAAAATCTTTCCTTTTATGGTTATCTACAATGGTTAAAAAGAGAGATTTTAATTTTATTAAAATCTTTCCTTTTTTTGTAAACCAACCATAATAGGATTAAAAGAAAGATTTTATTTAAAACAAAATTTTGTAATAATATTTCCTTTTATAGCTATTTACAATGATTTTAAAAGAGAGATTTTAATTATGTTAAAATCTTTCCTTTTTTGTAAACCATCCACAATAGAAATAAAAGGAAAATTTTATTAAAAACTTTCCTTTTTACCCACTAGCAAAGAATATAAAAAATGAGGAGGGTGGTGCCCAAAGAGAATGGAAGTTATCTCTTCTCTTTTTGTGTGGCCAACCCCTTCTACTCCTATTTTCTTTCCTTAAGGCCGGCGGCACCTATTTTCTTCTTCCTCCCTTTCTTCCCTCTAGGGTCAGTGCTCATCTCACCTTGGTGGTCACAACTTAAAGGAGAAGAAGAAGAAGAGAAGAAGCACTTGGTGGCCGGTTGCTTGGAGGAGAAGAAGAAGGAGGAGGAGGCGTCTCTCCACTTTGCATTCTTTGTGGTCAAGAGTTTGGAAAGGAAGGAGAAGGCCGGGTGTCTTTGTCTTGGTAGATCGTCGCCCACACGACATCCAAGAGGAGGAGAGGAATACAACAGAAGATCAAGAGGTCTTTAAAATACGAAGAAAGGTATAACTAGTTAATTATTTCTGCTGTGTACTAGTTTAGTTTTCCTTTGTATGGATCCTGAAATATCAACACAAGAGGCTAGCGATTTTATGCTTCGATTGAGGTCTCTGTAGTTAAACCTAGGGTTTACTGTAAGGAGTTTAAATATTCAATTTCTTTGAAAGGCTTTGTCTAGGATGTGGTGGATGATCTCATACCCAAGAAGGCTGAGTGCCTCGCTAACGACCTGGAAGCCAATCCTTGAAATAGATGTTTAATCAACTTCTGTAATATGGTTTAACTTCTGATGAACATATGGGTTGAACTTGGATTAATAGTATTAAGTTTCGTTTGCAATCCAAGTTTAACTTCTGAAAAGCACATGGGTTGCTAGGAAAAGTTCTGTGCTTATATAAATTTTTATACAGAGGAAACATAATAGAATTCCGATTAGTGCCAACAATTGGTATCAGAGCGAGTTTTCTGCCTGTGTGTGTTTGGTTTTCAGTTAAATTATGCACTTTTCATACATAAATTTAGGCAGGATAATAGTAGGATGTGCAAATAGATTAATTCTGTGGTTGCAGTCATCCTAGTTCCAACTATTATGACCCTATTGTGTTTGTGTGTGATTTGGACCCTCGACCATGTCAAGGGCATTTTATGTGTGTGCATAATTGTAATTATTAAATACAACAAGAGCTGTATTAGTTTTAGGATTTTACATTCTGTTCGATCTAGATTACATGTACATTCCCTTGTGGAATATAGGATCGATAAATGTAAAATTTTATTTTTGTCGCGGATCGTATCCTTGCGAGGCATGGTGCTATTTGAGGACCTAAGGCACAGCGGAAAAGGAAGCAAGATAGACGTGACGACATGACCCATTGGTGGTGGCTAGGGTTGGTGGCACACGGAGGATAGCTGTGAATGAGGCCATAATAGTTGGGAAATTATTTTTCATATTTATTGCCTTTTATGCTATTTATATGTGTTGTGTGTGTGTGCATGTTAAAATTCCTCATTTTAAATAACTAAATGTTAGAGGAATTATTTAAATTCCACGGTCTCCATTACTGGTTTATAAGTGATGTATTCAAACTTGCGCATTGGCTTTGAGTGCCTTCCTCCACATTGGATGAATTTGTTTTAAGATCACTAGATTAAACTCCCTTTATGGATAATTATAGGAAATTATTTAGGTTTGTGTGATCTTCTCCATCTGAAGGGACACAATCCTATTTAATGGACTAAGTATCAAGTAATGGTATACACTTAAGCATATTTAATAGTATCCTCCCCATTGGAGTCACTGCTATTATTTATGTGACCGAAGAAAAATCAACTATTAATTTTATTTGTTATAAAGTTAGGTTGACAAGGTAATAAAATTAATGGGTAAAACCCCCTCTTATAAATATTTGAATTTGTATACGCCCACACTATCATGGCATATAAAATTCACGGTGTTTTGAGATGTTGATGAATTTAAATGATATTATTTGAGGAATCAATATTATTTTAAATTCTAAAGTTTTGACCAAATATTTTATGATTCTTAGGATTTCAAATGGATTTCAATCCTCTTGCTGTTATATTGAAAGAAAACAAACTTACTGATCCCAATTACATGATTGGAAATGAAACTTGGACATTGTCTTAACTGCTGAAGGTTACAAGTTCGTACTTTTTGAGATCTGTTCAAGCCTGCCTAATAGCAATTCTAGTGAAGAGGAGATTGAGTATCATAAGAAATGGGTCAGGGTAGATGAGATGACGTAGTGTTATATTTTGGCTTCTATGTCAAATGTGCTACAACATCAACATCAGGCCATGCCTACCGCTTATGACATGATGCGCAATCTCAAGGAAATCTTCGGACACCAGAATCGGGTTGCTAAGCAGGAGGCTATGAGAAACTTGATGACGACCACCATGGCTGAGGGGGCACCCGTAAGGGATTATATCCTCAAAATGATGACTCTTTTGAATGAGATGGAAGTCCTTGGAGTAGAAATCGATGGGGAAACCCAGGTCGATATCATTCTCCAAATGCTGCCTAAAAGTTTTGAACAGTTCCGCCTGAACTACAACATGAACAAAAGGGTTTATTCGTTGGCGGAACTTCTGACAGAACTTCAAGCAGCAGAAGGGTTATTTCGTCAAAGTTCTCAAATTCACATTGTTGAAAATGTTTCCGCTTCTAAGCCAAAAGGTAGAAAGAAGAAAAAGAAACAAGTTGGTTCAGCAAAGAAAGTGAATCGATCTCTAGGGACTAGGCCGCATGTAGGTGTGAAGAAGTCGAAGGGCAAGTGCTTCACATGCAAGCAGTCTGGACATTGGAAAGTGGCCTGCCCTCGCAGAAAGGAGAATAATAAAGGTATATCTTATTCTCTAGTGGTTGAAACATGTTTAGTGGTGTTATCTACCGATACCTGATGTGTAGATATGGGAGCCACTGATCATGTCTGCAATTCATTGCAGGGGTTCCAGGAAACTTGACGACTACATAAGGGGAGATTACTGTCTACATGGGAAATGCTACAAAAGTGGCAGCTATTACAGTATGAGATGTTTATTTATCTTTTGATAGAAATAAAATATTGATTTTGAAAAATATCTTTATATACCATATTTTAGAAAGAACTTGATTTTAGTTTCTAAACTATTTATGGATGAATATTCTATTTCTTTTGATAACAAAGCAGTTGTCAAGAAAAATAGGGTAGTTATCTGTTCTGGTACGTTGGTTGGCAATTTGTATACTCTAAATCCAATAACTCCCACGATACAACAAATGAAAATTAATAACACATCTTCTAATTCTAATAAGAGAAAGCAACCTTCAGAAATAAACCAAACATATCTTTGACATCTAAGGCTTGGTCATATTAACTTGAGTAGGATTCAAAGGATAATAGTCGATGGACCTTTGGGGTTTATTAGTGGTGGAAAATTTTTCAACCTGCGAATCTTGCTTGGAAGGAAAAATGACCAAGAGACCTTTTAAGGCCAAGGGGTATAGAGCTAAAGATGTGTTGGAATTGGTTCATTCTGATTTGTGTGGACCTATGACTATCCAATCAAGAGGTGGTTTCGAATATTTTGTCTCTTTTATAGATGACTATTCGAAATACGGGTACATTTACTTGATGCGCCGTAAGTCTGAGTGCTTTGATAAGTTCAAAGAGTACAAGGCTAATGTGGAGAAACGTCATGGTAAAGGTATCAAGACACTACGGTCTGATTGTAGTGGCGAGTACCTCTTAGGAGAGTTTAGGAGTTACTAACAAAGGCCGGGATTCAATCCCAATTGTCTGCACCTGGTACACCCCAACAGATTGGTGTGGCAGAACGAAGGAATAAGACTCTTATGAAAATGATTAGATCAATGATTAGTTATTCAGAATTACCAAATTCGTTTTGCGGATATGCTATGGAAACGGCAATGTACATTCTAAACTTGTTACCTTCTAAGTCAGTAACCTCTACTCCCACAGAATTATGGAATGGGTGTAAGCCTAGTCTGAAATATATTCAGATTTGGGGTAGTCCAGCACATGTGCTGAAGGGAGACACTGATAAGTTGGAATCATGTACAGAAATTCGCTTGTTTATGGGTTATCCTAAAGAAATGAAAGGTGGTTTATTTTATAGACCTAAAAATCAGAAGGTTATTGTTAGCACCAATGCCCGATTTTTAGAAGAGCACTATATAATGAACCACAAGCCTATGAGTAAAATTATTCTTGAGGAAATAAGAGAAGACATGTCTACTTTATTACCAATGGTACAAGATGAGATACCACAAGGAACTGCAATACGTGTCACAAATGATGCACAATTACAAGTAGTACCTCGTCATAGTGGAAGGGTTGTTAGGCAACCTGATAGATTCATATTTTTGGGAGAATCTTTGGACTTGATCCCTAGTGAACATGAACCTGATCCCTGGACATATGATGAAGCACTTCAAGATAAAGATACAACATCTTGACAAAGTGCAATGAACTATGAAATAGAATCATGTACTCTAATCAGGTCTAGGAGCTTATAGAACCACCAAATGATGTAAAAGCCATTGGATGTAAATGAGTCTACAAAAGGAAAAGAGGGACAGATGGGAAGGTGGAAACCTTCAAAGCAAGGCTTGTTGCAAAAGGATATACTCAGAAAGAGAGAATCGATTATGAGGAAACCTTTTCGCCGATAGTCATGCTTAAGTCTATCCGAATTCTTTTATCTATTGCCGCTCATATGGATTATGAGATTTGGCAAATGGATGTCAAGACATCTTTCCTTAATAGAAGTCTTGAAGAAAATATCCATATGAAGCAACTAGAGGGATTCATTGCGAAGGGCAAAGAGCATCTTGTATGTAAGCTCAATCGGTCTATCTATGGACTGAAGCAAGCTTCGAGATCTTGGAACATCCGATTTAATGAAGTGATCCAGTCTTATGCATTTATTTAGTATCTGGATGAGTCTTGTATATACAAGAAGAGTGACGGAAATGTGGTGGTATTTCTTGTACTATACGTAGATTACATTTTGCTCTTTGACAACAATGTCAAAGTGTTGTCAAACATAAGGGTATGGTTGTCCAAGCGTTTTGATATGAAGGATTTAGGAGAATGTGGACATATTCTTGGGATCATAGTAATAAGGGATCACAAGAAAAGAATATTGTGTTTATCCGAAACTTCATACATCAATACTATTCTAGCTCGTTTTAGCATGCAAAACTCTAAGAAAGGTTTTCTACCTTTTCGGCATAGAGTACCTTTATCTAAAGAGATGTCTCCTAAAACATCAAAGGAAATAAAGGACATGAAGGCAGTTCCTTATGCTTCAACTGTAGGAAACCTAATGTATGCGATGCTATGTACGAGACCGGATATCTGTTTTATTGTGGCCATGGTTAGCAGATATCAAAGTAACCCAGATAAGGACATTGGACTACTGTAAAGCATATATTGAAGTACCTGAAAAGGACTAGAGATTATATGCTAGTTTACCGGGCAGATGATTTGCTCCCTGTGGGTTACACGGATTTAGACTTCCAATCAGATAGGGACAATAGTAAGTCGACCTCAGGGTATGTGTTTACTATGGGAGGTGGAGCCATAGCATGGAGGAGTGTTAAGCATAAATGTGTTTTACACTCCATCATGGAACATAAGTATGTGCCAGCCTCTGAGGCAGCTAAAGAAGTTGTATGACTTAGAAACTTCTTGATGAACTTAGATGTAATTCCTAGTTTGCCCAAAATTATCACCATTTATTGTGACAATAGTGGTGCAGTAGCAAACTCGAAGGAACCACGAGCTCATAAGGCAAGTAAAGACATTGAGCGCAAGTACCACCTGATACGAGACATCGTAAAGCGAAGAGAAGTTGTTGTCGCCAAGATTGCATCAGAAGATAACCTGGCAGATCCTTTCACTATGGCCCTTCCAGCGAGACCTTTTGATAGGCATATTGAGGGGATGGAGATCAGATGTATGACAACATATATGACAGCATAGTCTTTTAGTATAAGTGGAAGATTGTTAGAATGTATACTAAAAGCCTAGCCTTTTGTATAAACATTTATTTTGAAATGAGAATCACATTGGTCAAATGTCTGCATTTAGTTAAATGCAGTTATCCATTTAATTTATATTGTAGATAACATAGTGTGTGGTGTCACACAAAAGATCATGTTATCAGTTCCTTATAAATTATAAACAGTAGCTCACAACCAAGATAGATTGGGGTAAACCATTGGAATGGTTGTAGTGTAATTTGGTATTAGTTTATCTTAACTATAAAATTACACTAGTACACTATATGTGTATTGAGCAGGACCATTTGAGGTTGTTCCTTTTTTACTGACTACATAAAAGAACAGAACCTCTGTTATTATGGATGTGCGTACTCTTAATCCCGATATAATAACAAGCATATGTACTTAGTATTTATTTCTTTTAATTTATCAAAGGGTGAGATTTATTCATTAAATCAATAGGCCCGATAAGTTGGGAAATAATATTATTTATATGGTGTGTTGTTGATTATAGAAGGAAACTATGTCCTAGTTATCTAGGTTGATGATGTCCCCTTGAGTAGCTCATAAGGATTGTCATGTAAACCCTGTAGGTGGACTTAGTTTAACATGACAATGAAGTTGAGTGATACTACTCTTAGAGCTAGATGTTAATTAAGTGAGTTGTCAGTAACTCATTTAATTAATGGATATTCGATATCTTAAACACAGAGAGATTAACACACTCATGATAAGAAGGAGGTCATAATGTAATATGGGATTGGTGCGGTAGTTCAATAATAACTCTTTAGTGGTATGAGTTATTATTGATAAACTTGAGTTGGTGTCCGAGTTGAACACAGGAAGCTTAAGCTCATCAGGAGGCCAAAACCAATTCCTCCTCTAGGTCCCTGTTGTAGCCTCTATAAAGCCTCGAATTCACCAATCTTGATTATCCTTCCTACCCAAGCAAGGGGCCGGCCAAGCCTTGCTTGGTGCCCAAGATGTGAGCCGGCCAAGCCTTGCTTGGTGCCCAAGATGTGGCCCGACCAAGCCTTGCTTGATGCCCAAGCAAGGGGTCGACCATAACTTAATAGAAAAGGAAGTTTTGTTTTAAAAATAAAATCTTGTTAAAATCTTTCCTTTTATGGTTATCTACAATGGTTAAAAAGAGAGATTTTAATTTTATTAAAATTTTTCCTTTTTTTAAACCAACCATAATAGGAATAAAAGAAAGATTTTATTTAAAACAAAATTTTGTAATAATCTTTCCTTTTATAGATATTTACAATGGTTTTAAAAGAGATATTTTAATTATGTTAAAATCTTTCCTTTTTTGTAAACCATCCACAATAGAAATAAAAGAAAAATTTTATTAAAAACTTTCCTTTTTAGCCACTAGCAAAGAATATAACAAAGGAGGGTGGTGCCCATAGAGAACGGAAGTTATCTCTTCTCTTTTTGTGTGGTCGGCCCCTTCTACTCCTATTTCTTTCCTTAAGGCCGACGGCACCTATTTCCTTCTTCCTCCCTTTCTTCTCTCTAGGGCCGGTGCTCATCTCACCTTGGTGGTCACGGCTTGAAGGAGAAGAAGAAGAAGAGAAGAAGCACTTGGTGGTCGATTGCTTAGAGGAGAAGAAGAAGAAGGAGGAGGCGCCTCTTCACTTTGCATCCTTTGTGGCCAAGAGTTTGGAAAGGAAGGAGAAGGCCGGGTGTCTTTGTCTTGGTAGATCATCGCCCACACGACGTCCAAGAGGAGGAGAGGAATACAATAGAAGATCAAGAGGTCTTTAAGATACAAAGAAAGGTATAGCTAGTTAATTGTTTTCGTTGTGTACTAGTTTAGTTTTCCTTTGTATGGATCCTGAAATACCAATACAAGAGGCTAGCGATTTTGTGCTTCGATTGAGGTCTCTGTAGTTAAACCTAGGCTGTAAGGAGTTTAAATATTCAATTTCTTTGAAAGTCTTTGTCTAGGAAGTGGTGGATGATCCTATACCCAAGAAGGCTGAGTGCCTCGCCAACGACCTGGAAGTCAATCCTTGAAATAGATATTTAATTAACTTCTGTAATATGGTTTAACTTCTAATGAACACATGGGTTGAACTTGGATTAATAATGTTAAGTTTTATTTGCAATCTAAGTTTAACTTCTGAAAAGCACATGGGTTGCTAGGAAAAGTTATGTGCTTGTACAAATTTTTGTACAGGGGAAACAGAACGAAATTCCGAATAGCGCCAACAAAAACACGGTGGAATAATAAAACAAATAACTTAAAATATAAAGATAAAGAAGATTATCAATTTACTTGGTTCACACCCCGGGTGCTACAACCAAGGCTTGAGTACAAAATATCATCCACTATCTTTCTCCTTTTTAAATACCTTCCAATGGCGAAGAAACTTTTTACAAACTTTTATCAATTACAAACACAAGTAAATAATAAAAAATATCAAAGAAACAAAGCATTAAAAAATCGATCACCTCTGGAGATCCTAAATGCACATGGCACTCGTCCTAGAGCCTCCTGGATCGCACATGCAGAATCTTTGGGCACTTTTCGATCACAAAACTTGAGAGGATTGGATGTTATACTTGCTTTAATGATTTAGTCTCTTGCTCGAGGTTCTTTTATAGGTGTGTTTCAGTCAACTGATAAGCCTTTTTCGGTCGACTAATCAAGATATGATTTTGCTCAATCCACAATTTAAAATTTATTTTTTTTCCAGTCAACACATCAAGAGGTTCAATTGACTGATAAAGATTTGTGTTATCTTTCAATCCAGATTTATTTGCAGATCGGATCAACATCACCCTTGGTTTGTTGATTGGATCTGTTTTCAGTCATTCGATCAACAGGAATAGTCAACCACACATAAACTTTCCATCCATGGTTGGATTAACATTCTTTTCGATCTGGTGATCAAATCTGTGTTCGGTCGCTCAATCAATAGTATTAATCAATTTATTTTGCCTTTGATCTTATCTTCTGCCACGCAACATGTTCCACTTATTTGATGTCACGTTGACTCGGTTTGCTAATTTAGCATTTGCTCAACCTAACACACTTGTTTGGTTGCCCAAACCAAGTAGTCAACCTATTATTCTTTTTGGTCGACTGAAAGATTGATTTATGCAAAACAACAAGCATATAAATAAGCCTAGTTCTTAGTTTTCTTAACCTACTGGCTTACTTGCTTAGAATTCACTTCTATAAGACTTCCCACACTACCTAGAATTCACTCCCCTAGACATCTGATCATCCTTAGCATACTTTGACTTTTCTTTGATAGACATCTGGTCATCCTTGATATGCTTTGACTTTTCTTTGATAAACATTCGGTCAACTTTGATCTTCTTGGATTTTTTCCTTGGCAAGTATCTGATCAACTTTAACTTGCTTGAACTGTCCTGTTGCCAAATATCTGATCAACTTTGACTTACCTAGACTTTTACCTTGCTAAGCATCTAATCAGCCTTAACATATTTATGTTGGTGTCAGAAGCACCATATAATCAAAATTCAATTTTGTTGTGATCTAATAGCTCTATTGAGTGTGTAAGTAGCTCAACCAAAAAAGCCCAACTAGATCAAGCTGGCTAGATACTAGGCAAGTTAAAGTCCTAGTAGGTCAGTTGGATCGGATACTAGGCAGGAAAAGTCTTAATAAATCAAGGACATCAAGCATGGATGTCTAGATGGGTCAAGGGACAGGACATCTAGAAAAATGGATTTAATGGGTTAATAAGGGTCGGACATCGAATCAAAGAAAGTTGTGGAGAGTTAATTGATTGGATGCTGAGTAGAGGAAGCCCAAACAGGTATAGAGGACCTGATTTTTGGCAAAGGTATATGAGGTAAGCTTCTAGAGTGAAGAGGTTTTCCTAAAAAGAAGAACGAGTTAGGATGAGTCCTCGTTATGGGGATAGTGTTGGAGTGTATACTGAAAGCCTAAGCTTTTGTAAACATTTATGTTAAATAAAGAATCACATTTGGTCAATTTATCTACATTTGTTTGTAGTTGTTCAATTAATTTATATTATAGATAACATAGTATGTGGTGTCACATATAGAAGATGATGTTATCAGTACCTTATAAATTATAAATAGTAGCTCACGACTAAAATGGAAAGGAACAAACCATTGGAAGGTCGTAGTGTAATTAGGAATTAATTTATCTTGACTATATAATTACACTAGTACACTTAGAGTGTATTGAGTAGGACCATTTGAGGTTGTTTCTTTTATACTGACTTTATAAAGGAACAAATACCTCAGTTATTATGGAAGTGTGCACTCTTAATCCTAATATAATAACAAGCACATATATTTGATATTTATTTCTTTAATTTATCAATGGGTGAGATTTAGTTCGATGAATCAATAAACCCGATAAGTTGGGAAATGATATCACTTATAGTGTGTGTTGTTGATTATAGAAGGAAACTGTGTCATAGAGATACTAGGTTGATAATGTCCCCAAGAGGAGCTCATAAGGATTGTCATGTTAAACCCTGCAGGTGGACTTAGTCCGACATGACGATAAAGTTGAGTGGTACTACTCTTGGACTAAGATATTAATTAAATGAGTTGTCAGTAACTCACTTAATTAGTGGACATTCGATATCTTAAACACAGGGAGACTGACACACTCATAATAAGAAGGAGCCCAAAAATGTAATTTGGGATTGGTGCGGTAGTTCAATAATAGTTCTCTAGTGGAATGAATTATTATTGATAAAATTAAGTTGTGTGTTCGGGGCGAACACGGGATGCTTAATTTTATCGGGAGACCAAAACCAATTCCTCCTCTCGGTCCCTATCGTAGCCTCTTATTTATAGAGTACTATACCCACCTATACCCACCTTCTATACCCACCTAAAGGGGGCCGGCCAAGCTAGCTTGGAATCAAGCTAGGGTGGCCAGCCCTAGCTTGAACCCAAGCTAGAGAGGGCCGGCCATAATTAAATTAAAAAGGATTTTTAATTTTAATTTTTATTATATGAAAGATATAATTTATTAAAGAGAATTAAAATTAAAATATCTCTCTTAAAATGATCTACAAAAGATTAAAGAAAGAGATTAGATCTCTTTCCTTATTTGTAGATTGGAAAGATATTTTATTTTTTCTCTTTAAAAATTATTCACATGTTGAAAAATTAAAATTATAGAAATTTCTTTTTATCAACCATGAAGGGATTATAAAGGGAAATTTTATTTTTTAAAATTTCCAAAGACAAATAAGGAAGTTTTAATTGTTGATTGAAACTCTCCTAATTTTTCTATTTGAGGTGGCCGGCCATGATTAGTTGATTAAGAAATTTTATTAAATTTTTCTTAATTAATTATTGTCAAAGAAAGTTAAGGAAATTTTATTATAAATAAATTTCCTTATTTGCTAAAGCCAAGGAATATAAAAGAAGGGGTAGGGGTGCTTTCATGACACACAACTTCTATTGTTCTCTCCCTCTTTTCCTTAGTGTTGTGGCCGGCCATCCTCTCTTTCTTTCTTCCTCTTTGTGGTGGCCGAATTCTTCATCTCCCTTGGAGCTCTCGTGGTGGCTGGATACTACTTGGAGAAGAAAAGATGAAGGAGAGAAAGCTTGCATCCCTTGGAGCTTGGTTGGTGATTTGTTCTTCATCCTTGGTAAAGCTTCCTTGTTGTGGCCGAACCTAGCTAGGAGGAGAAGAAGGTGGTTGGTGGTTTCTCATCTCGGAAGATCGTTGCCCACACAACGTCCGAGGTTAGAAGAAGAATACGATAGAAGATCAAGAGGTTTTTCTAGAAGGTATAACTAGTAATTTTTCCTTTCCGCATCGTACTAGTTATTTATGGAAATAATACTAAATACAAGAGGCTTACGATTCTAGTATTTCGAATATGTTTTTCGATGTTGTGTTCTTTTGTTTTATTTTTCCTTGTGATTTGATTGTTCTTTTCGGTTAACCTAAAGTTATTTTAGGAAATTAAATATTAGCTTTCCATAAAAGGTTTTGTCTAGTCGGTGGTGGTTGCTCCCATATCCAAGAAGGCCGTGTGCCTCGCCACGTCAGTACTGGGAACCAATTATGAAAATTAATATTTAATGGAATTAATAACTTAAGGTGATTTGGGTCGAACGTGTTAAGTTCCGCAGGAGACCCAAGTCAAAACCTAAAAGAACGAATAGATTAAGTTTTGGATCAAACGTGTTAAGTTCCGTAAGCGATCCAAAATTTAATTTAAAAGAACACATGGTAGCTAGGAAAAGGTTCAGACCTTTGTACAAAATTTTTGTACAGTGGAACCTCTAGGTTTTCCGAGTAGCAACCAACAATTGGTATCAGAGCTAGGGTTTTGCCTCTGTGTATTTGGTATTAGTTTAATTATGTACATGTCATACATAATTTAGGCAGGATAATAGTAGGATGTGCTAACTTTGTGGATGCAGGATCCAACTATTATGGCTTATAGTTTTATGTGTGTGATTGGACCCTTGGACATGTCAAGAGCATTTATATGTGTGTGCATGATTGTATTATAAAATACAGCAGGAGCTGTATTTAGTTTTATTAGGATTTTATTTTTGATCTAGATACATGTACATTCCTTTTATGGAATATAGGATCAAAATTGTAAAATTCTATTTATGTCGCGGATCGAATCTTGCAAAGCGTGGAACCTTCTGAGGACCAGAGGCGCAGCGAAACAAGTAGCAAGATGGATGCGACAGCTAGACCTGGTGGCGATGGCCAAATATGGCAGCAGCTTGGGATGACAACACACGGAGGACAACCATAGATAAAAGTCATAATAGTTGAAAATTAGATTTTCTATTTATTGCTTTTATATTGTGCTGTGTGTGTATGTTAGTATACATGTTTAGTAGGCTAGCATAGTTAAAATTCCTCATTTATAAATAACTAAGTGGGAGAGGGATTTTTAAGTAAAACCGATGGTCTCCATTACTGGTTTGTAAGTGATGCAAACAAGCTTGCGCGTTGGCTCTGAGTGTCTTCCTCCATATCGGATGAGCTTGTTTGTGGATCACTAGAACAAACTTCCATTTGGGATGACTATAGGAAGTTAATTAAGAGCATGAGATCTTCTCCATCGGAAGGGGCACAATCTTATTAATGGACTTAGCGTCAAGTAATGGTATACACTTAGGCACAACTAATAGTATCCTTCCCATCGAAGTCACTGCTATTATTTGTGTGACCAAAAGATACCAACTATTAATTTTATTTGTCAAAAAGTTAGGTTGACAAGATAATAAAATTAATGGGTTAAAACCCTCCTTTTACAAATGTTGAATTTGTATACGTCCACACTATCGTGGCATACAAAATTCATGGTAGTTTGAGGTGTTAGTTAATTTAAAATAGTATTGTTTGAGGAATCAATATTATTCTAAATTTAGAGTTCTGACCAAAAGTTATTTGTGATTCTTAGGATGACTTTCAACCCACTGTCCATCATACTTCAACAGAATAGACTTACTGGACCTAATTACATAGATTGGAAAAGGAACCTGGACATTGTCCTTACTGCTGAAAGCTATAAATTTGTACTGACTGAGCCTTGTCCTGAAGCACCTACTGGTGAATCTACCCAAGAGGAGATTGAATATCATAGGAAATGGGTAAAAGCAGATGAGATGGCGCGGTGTTACATTTTGGCTTCAATGTCAAATGTATTGCAACATCAGCATCAAGATTTACCAACAGCCTATGATATTATGAACAATCTCAAGGAACTCTTTAGTCATCAGGATAGGGCTTCTAGACAAGAAGCCATGAGAAAGATAATGACAGCCACCATGCAAGAGGGTACTCCTGTGAGGGATCATATCCTAAAGATGATGGCTTATCTGAACGAGATACAGATCCTTGGAGGAGAAATTGATGGGGAAACCCAGATCGATATGATCCTCCAAACACTACCTAGAAGTTTTGAGCAATTCCGCCTGAATTACAATATGAACAAAAGGATATATTCATTGGCGAAACTACTGACAGAACTCAGGCAGCAGAAGGATTGTTTCGTCACAACTCTCATATTCACTCTGTTGAAAATGGTTCTACTTCTAAGCCGAAAGGAAAGAAGAAGAAGAAACAAGTTGGTTCAGCAAAGAAAGTGAATAAATCTCAGAGTACAAGACCTAAAGTTGGAATGAAGAAGCCGAAGGGCAAGTGCTTCATCTGCAAGCAGTCAGGGCATTGGAAGGCGGACTGTCCTCGTAGGAATCAGAACAACAAAGGTATATCTCATGCTCTAGTTGTTGAAACATGTTTAGCGGTGTTATCTACCAGCACCTGTGTGTAGATACAGGAGCCACTGATCATGTCTGCAATTCCTTGCAGGGGTTCCAGGAAACCCGACGACTATCTGAAGGAGAGATTACCGTCTACATGGGCAATGCTACTAAGGTGGCAGCTGTTGCAGTGGGAGACGTCTACTTATCTTTTAGTAGAAATAAAAATTTGGTTTTAAGAAATTGTCTTTATGTACCCAGTTTTAGAAAGAATTTCATTTTAGTTTCTAAACTGTTTTTAGATGGATATTCAGTTTCCTTTAGTAACGATATAGTTATTAAGAGAAATAAAGTGATTATCTGTTCTGGTACATTAGTTGGCAATTTATATATTTTAAATCCAATTTCTCCCACAAAGCAAAACATGGAAATTTATAACTCATCTTCTAGCTCAAATAAGAGAAAAGAACCTTCGAAAATGAATCAAGCATATCTTTGGCATCTAAGGCTTTGTCATATTAACTTAAGTAGGATTCAGAGGCTAATAGCCGATGGACTTTTGGGTTCATTAGAGTTGGAAAATTTTTCAACTTGTGAATCTTGCTTGGAAGGTAAAATGACCAAGAGGCCGTTCAAGGCCAAGGAGTATAGAGCCAAAGAAGTGTTAGAATTGGTTCATTCTAATTTGTGTGGTCCTATGTCTGTCCAGGCAAGAGGTGGTTTTGAATATTTTGTCTCTTTTATAGATGATTATTCAAGATACGGATACATTTACCTAATGTGCCGCAAGTCTGAGTGCTTTGATAAGTTCAAAGAATACAAGGCTGATGTGGAGAAACGACTAGGTAAAAGTATCAAGACACTACGATCTGATCGTGGTGGCGAATACCTCTTAGGAGAGTTTAGGAATTACTTATCAGAGGCCGGGATTCAATCCCAATTGTCTGCACCTGGAACACCCCAACAGAATGGTGTAGCAGAATGAAGGAATAGGACTCTTATGGAGATGGTTAGATCAATGATGAGTTATTCAGAATTACCAAATTCGTTTTGGGGATATGCTCTGGAAACAGCAGTATACGTTCTGAACTTAGTACCTTCTAAATCAGTTTCTTCTACTCCCACAGAATTGTGGAATGGGCGAAAATCCAGTCTAAGACATATTCGGATTTGGGGTAGTCCAGCACATGTGCTGAAACCAGATGCTGATAAGTTAGAATCTTATACAGAAGTTCGAGTGTTTGTGGGATATCCCAAAGGAACGAAAGGAGGCTTATTTTATAGTCCTAAAGACCAGAAGGTCATTGTTAGCACCAATGCCTAGTTTTTAGAAGAAGACTATATAATCGATCACAAGCCCAGTAGTAAAGTTGTTTTAGAAGAACTAAGAGAGGGCACGTCTACTTTAGTACCAACAGTACAAGATGAAGAACCACAAGAAACTGCAACACGTGTCACACATGATACACAACCACAGACAGTGCCTCGTCGTAGTGGGAGGGTTGTAAGGCAGCCTGAGAGATTCATGTTTTCGGGAGAGTCTTCGGACTTGATCCCGGGTAAACATGAACCTGATCCCCGGACATATGACGAAGCACTCCAAGATATAGATGCAGCATCTTGGCAAAAGGCGATGAATTCTGAAATAGAGTCTATGTACTCTAATAAGGTCTGGGAGCTTGTAGAACCACCTGATGGTGTAAAAGCCGTTGGATGCAAGTGAATCTACAAAAGGAAAAGAGGGACAGACGGGAAGGTAGAAACCTTCAAAGCTAGGCTTGTTGCGAAAGGGTACACTCAGAAAGAGGGAATCGATTATGAGGAAATCTTTTCACCGGTAGCCATGCTTAAGTCTATCCGGATACTCTTATCCATTGCTGCTCATATGGATTATGAGATTTGGCAAATGGATATCAAGACAGCTTTCCTTAATGGAAGTCTTGAAGAGAACATCCATATGAAGCAACCAGAAGGGTTCATTGAAAAAGGCAAAGAGCATCTAGTGTGCAAGCTCAATCGGTCAATTTATGGACTGAAGCAATCTTCAAGATCTTGGAACATCCGGTTTAATGAAGTAATCCAGTCATATGGATTTATTCAAAGTCCGGATGAGTCTTGTGTATATAAGAAGTGTAACGAAAACGTGGTGGTATTTCTTGTACTATACGTAGATGATATTTTGTTAATTGGCAACAATGTCAAGGTATTATCAGACGTAAGGGTATGGTTGTCCAAATAATTTGATATGAAGGACTTAGGAGAGTGTGCACACATTCTTGGGATCAAAGTAATAATGGATCGCAAGAAAAGAATGTTGTGTCTGTCCCAAGCTTCATATATAGATACAATCCTTGCTCGTTTTAGCATGCAGGATTCCAAGAAAGGTTTCTTACCTTTTTAGGCATGGAATAGCTCTATCTAAAGAGATGTCTCCTAAGACATCAAAGGAGATAGAAGACATGAAAGCAGTTCCTTATGCCTCGGCTGTAGGAAGCCTTATGTATGCAATGCTATGTACGAGACCTGATATTTGTTTTGCTGTGGGCATGGTCAGCAGATATCAGAGTAACCCTGGACAAGGACATTGGACTGCGGTAGAGCATATATTAAAGTACCTGAGAAGGACTAGAGATTATATGCTAGTTTACCAAGCAGACGATTTGCTCCCTGTGGGTTACACGGATTCAGATTTCCAATTAGATAGGGACAACAGTAAGTCTACATCAGACTATGTGTTTACTTTAGGAGGTGGAGCCATTTCATGGAGGAGTGTTAAGCAGAAATGCGTTTCGGACTCAACCATGGAAGCAGAGTATGTAGCAGCCTCTGAGGCAGCTAAAGAAGCAGTATGGCTCAGGAACTTTCTAATGGACTTAGATGTGATTCCTGGTTTGCCCAAAATCATCACAATTTATTGTGATAATAGCGGTGCAGTTGCAAACTCGAAGGAATCACGAGCTCATAAGGCAAGTAAACATATAGAGCGCAAGTACCACCTGATACGAGATATCGTGAAGCGAGGAGAAGTTGTCATCGCCAAGATTGCATCAGCGGATAACCTGGCAGATCCTTTCAAGGAGAACTGCTTTCCCAAAATGTGAGGATTGGAATCGATGTATGGTAGAAGATGGCCAAGTCATTGTTGGACTGTATACTGAAAGCCTAAGCTTTTGTAAACATTTATGTTAAATAAAGAATCACATTTGGTCAATTTATCTACATCTGTTTGTAGTTGTTCAATTAATTTATATTGTAGATAACATAGTATGTGGTGTCACATATAGAAGATGATGTTATCAGTACCTTATAAATTATAAACAGTAGCTCACGACTAAAATGGAAAGGAACAAACTATTGGAAGGTCGTAGTGTAATTAGGAATTAATTTATCTTGACTATATAATTACACTAGTACACTTAGAGTGTATTGAGTAGGACCATTTGAGGTTGTTTCTTTTATACTGACTTTATAAAGGAACAAATACCTCAGTTATTATGGAAGTGTGTACTCTTAATCCTAATATAATAACAAGCATATATATTTGATATTTATTTCTTTAATTTATCAATGGGTGAGATTTAGTTCGATGAATCAATAAACCCGATAAGTTGGGAAATGATATCACTTATAGTGTGTGTTGTTGATTATAGAAGGAAACTGTGTCCTAGAGATACTAGGTTGATAATGTCCCCAAGAGGAGCTCATAAGGATTGTCATGTTAAACCCTGCAGGTGGACTTAGTCCGACATGACGATAAGGTTGAGTGGTACTACTCTTGGACTAAGATATTAATTAAATGAGTTGTCAGTAACTCACTTAATTAGTGGACATTCGATATCTTAAACATAGGGAAACTAACACACTCATAATAAGAAGGAGCCCAAAAATGTAATTTGGGATTGGTGCGGTAGTTCAATAATAGTTCTCTAGTGGAATGAATTATTATTGATAAAATTAAGTTGTGTGTTAGAACACGGGATGCTTAATTTTATCGGGAGACCAAAACCAATTCCTCCTCTCGGTCCCTATCGTAGCCTCTTATTTATAGAGTACTATACCCACCTATACCCACCTTCTATACCCACCTAAAGGGGGCCGGCCAAGCTAGCTTGGAATCAAGCTAGGGCCGGCCTAAGCATGGTTTAGGGTGGCCGGCCCTAGCTTGAACCCAAGCTAGAGAGGGCCGGCCATAATTAAATTAAAAAAGATTTTTAATTTTAATTTTTATTATGTGGAAGATATAATTTATTAAAGAGAATTAAAATTAAAATATCTCTCTTAAAAGGATCTACAAAAGATTAAAGAAAGAGATTAGATCTCTTTCCTTATTTGTAGATTGGAAAGATATTTTATTTTTTCTCTTTAAAAATTATTTACATGTTGAAAAATTAAAATTATAGAAATTTCTTTTTATCAACCATGAAGGGATTATAAAGGGAAATTTTATTTTTTAAAATTTCCAAAGACAAATAAGGAAGTTTTAATTGTTGATTGAAACTCTCCTAGTTTTTCTATTTGAGGTGGACGGCCATGATTAGTTGATTAAGAAATTTTATTAAAATTTTCTTAATTAATTATTGTCAAAGAAAGTTAAGGAAATTTTATTATAAATAAATTTCCTTATTTGCTAAAGCCAAGGAATATAAAAGAAGGGGTAGGGGTGCCTTCATGACACACAACTTCTATTGTTCTCTCCCTCTTTTCCTTGGTGTTGTGGCCGGCCATCCTCTCTTTCTTTCTTCCTCTTTGTGGTGGCCGAATTCTTCATCTCCCTTGGAGCTCTTGTGGTGGCCGGATACTACTTGGAGAAGAAGAAGAAGAAGGAGAGAAAGCTTGCATCCCTTGGAGCTTGGTTGGTGATTTGTTCTTCATCCTTGGTAAAGCTTCCTTGTTGTGGCCGAACCTAGCTAGGAGGAGAAGAAGGTGGTTGGTGGTTTCTCATCTCGGAAGATCGTTGCCCACACAACGTCCGAGGTTAGAAGAAGAATACGGTAGAAGATCAAGAGGTTTTTCTAGAAGGTATAACTAGTAATTTTTCCTTTCCGCATCATACTAGTTATTTATGGAAATAATACCAAATACAAGAGGCTTACGATTCTAGTATTTCGAATATGTTTTTCGATGTTGTGTTCTTTTGTTTTATTTTTCCTTGTGATTTGATTGTTCTTTTCGGTTAACCTAAAGTTATTTTAGGAAATTAAATATTAGCTTTCCATAAAAGGTTTTGTCTAGTCGGTGGTGGTTGCTCCCATATCCAAGAAGGTCGTGTGCCTCGCCATGTCAGTACTGGGAACCAATTATGAAAATTAATATTTAATGGAATTAATAACTTAAGGTGATTTGGGTCGAACGTGTTAAGTTCCGCAGGAGACCCAAGTCAAAACATAAAAGAACGAATAGATTAAGTTTTGGATCAAACGTGTTAAGTTCCGCAGGCGATCCAAAATTTAATTTAAAAGAACACATGATAGCTAGGAAAAGATTCAGACCTTTGTTCAAAATTTTTGTACAGTGGAACCTCTAGGTTTTCCGAGTAGCAACCAACAGATAGACCTTAGGAGATGATCCGACTAAGGGTTACGCTCAGATTCTGAAGTCGAGATCGGACAATTAAGTAACTATCAAACTATATTTTGCTTAATTATCATATTCTGTGCTAACCTTGTTTTTTGCAGGATTTGGTAGATCGATCAGCTAATCAATAGACTAAATAGTTCGGTAGACCGATTAGGTTAATCGGTAGACCATGAATGGTAAGGTTTGGTCTATCGTAAGATGAGGTGTCAGTTTGGACGCCCTGTGTACTGATGTGGCATCCGAGGTGGATGGGAAAAGTCTCGAATGGCTGACATGGCATGGGATAAGGACCATCTGATAACCATATTGTCATGATACGATTTTAAACTCAATTAATTTATCGAACCCTCTCTACGCTAATGTAGCATAAGGATGAATTAGGCCATCTCCCAACAAATGTAATGATAGGATGATAATTCTTAAGGTCACTCTATTGCTTGGAGTTTTTGATGTTGAAATTGGGGGTTTGGAATTTGGGTTGCTAATGTGCTTATTCTATATATGGATTTTGATATGTTTTGACGTATCTCTGATCTACTTTGCATGTATATATTTTATAATTTTATCTCTTTATGATTTATTTAAGTGCATCTCTATTTAGGGATACTGCTCTTATGTATTTCTTGTGTTATGGTATGAAATGGAGTGAGAATGAAGATTGAAGATCAAGGTGGAAAGCTTTTGGAGTTGAACACAGGCACCTGTGCCCAGTGGCATAGGCTGTGTTCCTTTAGGGTGCTTCTACATGGGTGTTCGTGCCCATCGGTATAGGTAATAATCCATTAAGCCACCAAATTTGGAATGCCCATGCCCAACGACACGGGTCGTGCTCAAGTTCAAGTACTGAACATGGGTGCCAATGCCTAGTTGCATGGGTCGTGTTTGCCCATGTTCTGAAGTAGCCACACCTAACATAGGCTCCCATGCATTTGTGCACGACCAGTGTTGGGCTTCCACTCCAATGCCTATTTAAGTTGATCCCTCCAGGTGGATTCAACACCATCTACATTTTAAGGCGGGATTGAGAGCAACAAAAAGGAAGATTCTTCGATCAAGCCTAAGCATTTTCTCTCATTTCTCTGATTTCTAAACTTTTAATCAGATTTCTATGATTTGATCATGTTCTATGATTGTAATCTCACATTTATGGGGTAAACTCTAGATTCTAGGATTAGTGAGTAGCTTATGTGATATAAACATTATTTCTATTGATCTAAGCACGTTTGATCATTCTTATTCTATGATATGTGAGTTGTTGTCTAGATCTACTATGTTAACATAATCTTGATGCTAAAAGTATGAGATTCATATTTCACGAGGATTTAAGGATGAACCGAAAGGAGAATCTAACCCTCCAACCCGTAGAAAACTAAGACGCGAAGAGTTGACCACTAAAATAGATCAGCATGCAGCGAGGAATCCTAAACAATCATAGAGTTTAATGGAACAATTTTAATTCATTGTCACATACTAAGAGAATGGTCATTTAGATCATGGGGATATCGTGATAGGGTCCTCTTTAGGTTACGATCCTTAATTTCATCCGCTCTTAAAGTAGATGATAATTAAGATTAGTACACCAGTGTAGTTCCAAAAATTTACACCGAATACATAGGATAGTCTACCTACACAAGCTAACATTGAGGATAGGAATTTAAACTTAGATCAGTTGTTTACTTGCATAGAAGTGAAACCAAAGTCCTAGAATTTCTCTCCACTCTTTTTTGCCTTTCTATTATTTCTTTGCTGCATTTCTATTGCCTACATGAATTTTCTCGGACTAGATATCTACTGCCTTTATTGCCTTCTGAGCTAGCTGTCTTTCTCTTTCTTTTCTCTTTTCTCTTTAGTTGTCGATTTTCATATTCATGACCTCTACATCATTGATTTGGTATGGACAATTAAGTTTGATTAGTAAGATGGTATTTAATCGTCAGTCCCTGTATATTCGATCTTTATTACTTGACGACACAATTATACACTTACAGTTTGTTCACATCAAGTTTTTGGTATCGTTACCGGAGAATGATTTTGAATTGATATTAGATGAAATTTAGATTGATTGAATTAGAGTGTTTCTTATATGTTTATTTATTGTTTGTATTTGTTTGGACTTGTCTTCACTTTGTATATCGGTCCTTTCAGGGAAAATCAAATTGAATTTGAAATATGATTGGTGACTAAGCGGAAACCATGATGGTGGTCAGTGATACCAAACTTTTCAAAGATTTCTTCGTACCTTTATCTTAGGCCTTGAGATCTTGTATTGTTAGGTCTTTGATTAATGCTAGAGATTTTGAATTCAACATAGGAGTAATTTTTATTAATCAGCAACAATAATTTGGGGACACACTTTCGAAAGATCCATATCAGTATTTAGATCATTTTTTGGCATGTTGTAATACAGTGAAACGGATGTGTTTTAGATGATGCAATCAGATTAATGGGATTCAGTTTTTCCTTAACTAGGCTTGTTCAACCGGTTGGTTAACCGGTTTACCGGTTTATCGGTTCTGGTTAATTTCGGTTAATCACATTTTAATGACAACCGGTTAACCGACCGGTATTATTACCGGTTCTACCGGTTCCGGTTGAACCGGTTCCGGTTGAACCGGTTCCGGTTAGTTAACCGGTTCCAACCAAGAACCGGTAAGCCTAGTAACTATTACTAAGTGGACTAAAGCCCAACCCAAATAAGTAGATTAAAGCCCAGCTGCAAGCTTAAGTTGCATGTGTTTCAATTCTCCGTGTATAGACCCAACTGGAAGCTGGAAGAGGGAGGGAGGAAGGGCTGAGGGCAGTCATCTGTGAGAGAGAACGGAGTGTCGAAGTAAAACCTTCACCGGCTGACGTGATCGGAGTGCGAGGGAGGGAGGGTCGGAGGGAGGGAGAGGAGAGAATTGGGAGAAGTGGCGTCTATTGATGGAATCGACGAGTAGTTCCCTTGCTAGTGTAGGCGGCGACGGTGGTGATGGCTGGCAGTCGAAGGGGCGGATATAGGAGTTCCAGCGGGACATGATTGTCGGGGCGATGATGGGAGGTGCAGTTCACACCGTGGTGGCGCCGATCGAGCGCGGCAAGCTACTACTCCAGATGTAGGAGAGCAACGCTACGCTCCTTGGCCGTGGCCGCCACTTCCAGGGGTATGATTGATTGCATTGCCCGCACCGTTCGTGAGGAGGGAATGCTCTCTCTGTGGCGTGGAAATGGCACCGGCGTCATCCGATACTACCCCTCTGTCGCACTCAACTTCTCCCTCAAAGGTATTCGCATCGAAACCTTGTGTCCTTCTTCGAATCGTTAACTCTTTCTTCCGAGATTGGAATATTTGAATATTTCTTTGTTCTCTGTTGTTATTTTTTTTGTTCGACACGTGATTGGGCGGTCGATTCCAAAGAATTGAATCGATGCTAATGGTATACTTAGATTGATTTTGTCACTTCTAAGCGATCTCGATGAAAGGAATGAAAGTCTTGTAACTTGTTCTCTCTATCATATTCTTTTGGGGAATTGATACTGTTTTTTGGCCATCACGGATGTCAATGCATTGCTTTGGTTAATTCTATTCTTGATTCAGGATGTAAGGAATGTATGACGTTGATGCTTGATCACATAATTCTAGTGAATTGATTCCTTTAAACCACTTGCTTGAGGCTGTTAGATGAGTTCTGGACTAAAGCCCAGCTGAATGAGTTTTAAATTATCAATAAGCATTATAAATTTTATTTATTTATTTATTTTTGATATATATTATAATAGCAAACTTATGCTAGGTGTTCGAGAATATCATTTGTCAACTTAGATTAACCGGTTTACCAGTTAAACTGGTTTAAAAAATACTAAACCGAAAATCGAACCGGTTAACTGGTTAATCGGTTAACCGGTTAACCAGTTAAAACCGATTAACCGGTTAACCGGAACCGGTAAGGTATCGATTTTGGTCTGATTTTCGGTTTGTCGATTTTTTTGCACAGCCCTATCCTTAACAGGCAAGGCTAGTGATTGGTTATACTCACTTCCACAAGAAAGCATCATGAATTGGGAGTAGATAGAAAAGTGTTTTCTAAATAAATATTTTCCACCAATCAAGACGGTAAAATGTAGAAGTGAAATCATAAACTTCCAACAGACAGAAGGAGAATCATTGTTTACAGCTTGGGAAAGACTCAAAGGATTGCCAATACAGTGTCCTCATCATGTCTTAGAAGAGTAGTTTGTAATTCATCTATTTTATATGGAAATCTCTGAAGCAGTCAGGGCTTCATTGGACTTGATGGTGGGGGATGCTTTGATGAAGAAAAATGTGGAAGAAGCCTATTCATTCACAAAGGAAGTGACATCAAATTTAATCTTGTGGGGGTAATAAAAAGAAGAGAGACTCTCCCACGGAGGCAAATAAGATATAGAGACTGTCGCACAATGCTTAGCTATGCATAGGATGAGCCTAGAAAGAGATATAGAACAATTAAAGACAAATTTTAAGGGAATGAACCAAGGCATCATTAAGAGAAAGCAACAAAAGAGTGAGGTTCTAGAGTTTGTGAAGAAATTTCAAACCAAAGCAACTTCCCAGAATAGGACACCACAACCGCTAAGTTATGCAAAATTTCTAAAAGATGCATTGACCTTAAAAAGTAAAGTGGAGGGGCAAATTGCTATAACAATGTCTAAGGAATGCAGTGCACTACTATATAATGAGATACTTCTCAAATTGAAAGATCCTAAGAGTTTTTCAATACCATGTAGTATTGGCAACATCCACATTGATAAAGCCATGTGTGAGTTGGGATCCAGTGTGAGCCTTATGTCATATGCATTATTTAGAAGGATTGGACTGGAAGAATTGAAACCTATAAATGTGTCCTTATAGTTGATGGATCACTCAATCAAATGTCCTTCGGAGGAGATAAAGAATATACCAATGAAGATTAGAGGATACACTATGCAGATAGATTTTATGATTTTGGATATAGAGAAAGATATACAAATTCTCCTCATATTAGGGAGGCCATTTTTAGCCACTAACTAGTGTGGTATTTAATGTTAAGAATCATAAACTCTCATTAATGATAGGTGGAGAGAAAGTGAAATTTGATCTATCTAGAGTTATTCGATTACTTTCTGAAGTGGAAACTTGTTGTAGAGTGAAAGTTTTGAATATAGTTGTTCAAGATACGATCAATGAAGAACAATATAGGGACGGAGGAGACCTTGATTTTTCATAGGGAGTGGACAGGAATCCAAATTTATTTAGGGTGGAGGAGAATATTAAGAAATCTGAATCAAGTAAAGATAAAGAAGCAAAGACGAAAATTCTTCACATTGAGTTGAAACCACTCCCTTCAACCCTTAGATATTAATTTCTGGGGTTGAACTCCACTTACCCTGTGATTGTAAATGCTGATTTGAACGAGACTGAAACTCAGAAATTATTGAAGGAACTCAGATTACACAAGAAAGTCCTAGGATACTCAATTAAAGGCATAAAAGGAATAAACTCATCCTATTACATGCATAGGATGTTACTCAAAAATGATTATAAATCTCCATAGAACCTCAGAAACGGTTGAATCCAAATATGAAAGATATAACCTAGTAAGAGGTATTAAAATTATTGGATACAAGGGTGATCTATCCAATTTCAGATAATGAATCGGTAAGCCCAGTTCATGTAGTCTCAAAAAAATGAGGAATAACAATGGTAAAAAATAAAAATGATGAGTTAATTCCAGCTAGAACAGTTATAGGGTGGTGAATGTGCATTAATTATATGAAGCTGAATAAGGAGACTAAAAAAGACAATTTCCCTTTCCCTTTATTGATCAAATGTTAGAACGGTTGGCCAAACACCCTCATTACTACTTTTTGGATGGATATTCGGGATTCTATCAAATTTTGAATTATCCAAATGACCAAGAGAAAACTACATTCACTTGCCCTTATATGACATTTGTGTTTAGAAAGATGTTATTTGACCTTTGCAATGCTCTAGCTATTTTCTAGTGATTCATGATGGCCTTCTTTTCAAATTTCATCGAAGACATATTGGAGGTCTTTATGGATGATTTTTCTATATATAGTACCAATTTTGATTCATGTTTAGTGAATCTTTCCAAAGTATTATAGAGATGTGAAGAAGTTAGCTTGGTCTTAAACTAGGAGAAATGTCATTTTATGGTCAACAAAGGGATAGTTTTGGGGCACATGATTTCTGAGAGGGGAATCACAGTGGACAAGGCCAAAGTTAAAGTTATAGAGAGGCTATCTCCCCTGGTAAATATGAAAGGTGTATGAAGTTTCCTTGGGCATGTTAGATTTTATTGGCAATTTATAAAGGATTTCTCTAAGATTTTTAAGCCATTGATGAAGTTACATTTGAAAGATACAGATTTTAATTTTGCTCTAGAAGTCTTTTCACAGAATAAAGAAAGTTTTCATGATAACCCCAGTGATGCAGGCTTTATATTGAAATCTATCCTTTAAAATTATATGTGATGCTAGTGATTTCACTGTATGGGACAGTATTAGGATAAAGGAAAGACAAGAAATTGAATATCATACACTATGATAGCAAAACACTTGATGATGCACATGTTAACTATGACATTACTGAGAAGGAATTGCTAGCCGGAGTATTTGTATTTGACAAATTCATATCATACTTAGTGGGATCTAAGGTGATAGTTTATATTGACCATGCGGTAATTCGATATATTTTGATCAAGAAGGATGTAAAGCCCTAACTCATTCGATGGATACTACATCTTCAAGAGTTTGACATAGAAATCAAAGAGAAGAAAGAGACGGAAAATATAGTGGTGAACCACCTTTCATGATTGAACCAAGGTAATAAGGAGGGGAGGAACTTACCGATCAATGATTTTTTTCTAGATGAGTACCTCTTGGCAGCAAGAAGTTCAAGAACTCTGTGGTATATATATATCTAGTCAATTTCCTAGCATGTGGGATTTCACCCTAGGATATACCTATCAACAAAAGAGGAAATTCTTATTCAATGTAAAATATTTTATTTGGGATTAATCATTCTTATACAAAAGATGTGTAGATGGAATCTATAGAAGGTGCATTTCGGATGAAGAGACTCGTGACATCTCATGGAGGACATGCTGGGGCTATGAAAACTGTAGCTGGATTTTATTGGCCTCACATATTCAAGAACATTAGAGCTTTTGTAATGACATGTGATCACTATTAGAGTACTGGAAATGTCACAATGAGACAAGAAATATCATAAAATGCTATTTTGGAAGTTGAACTTTTTGATGTGTGAGGGGTAGATTTCATGAAACCTTTTTCTACATCTAGGGTTAACAAGTACATCCTAGTAGTTGTTGAATATGTCTCCAAATGGGTTGAGGTCATTGCAACTCCCTCTTGTGATGCCAAGACGGTTATGAATCTATTCAAAAAAAATTATCTTCCCTAGATTCAGGATCCCACGGGTAGTGATTAGTGATGAGAATCTCATTTCATCGAAAGACAGTTCAGAAATCTATTAAAAAGGTATGGAGTGAGACATAAGATAGTCACCCCATATCATCTTCAAACAAGCGGGCAAGTGAAAATATCAAATAGAGAGATTAAAAGTATTCTAGAGAAGACAGTGTTAACATTTCAAAAGGATTGGTCATTTAAGTTGGATGACACATTATGGGTACATTGGACATCCTTTAAGACTCTTATAAGAATGACTCTATCTCGACTTGTTTATAAGAAACCTTGTCATCTCCCAATAGAATTGAAGCACAAAGCTTATTGGGCTATTAAGCAGCTAAACTTTGATCTAAAGATAGCTGGGGAAAAAAGAAAACTTCAATTGAGCGAGTTGGAAGAAATCCAACAGGATGCATACAAGCATGCCAAAACATACAAGGAAAGAACTAAAATATGGCATGACAAATACATCATGAGAAGAGAGTTCTGTGACAGTGATTGGGTATTAGTATTTAATTCAAGACTTAAGCTTTTCCCTCAAAAATTGAAATCAAGGTGATCAGGCCCTTTTCAAGTGTAGAGGGTATATCCATTTGGAGCTATAGACATATGGAATAAACATTACGAACATTTAAAGTGAATTGATGGAAATTGAAGAAATATTACTCAAACTTGAAAAAGGAGGAGGTCAAAGCACAATTCTTCTTTGAAACCCCAGCCCAAATTGAGGTTCATGGTAAGCTCCACTTTTGTATATATGGTTTAATGATACCTGCTTTAGGTGTTTTTCCTTTTTCTTAAGTATGGTTAGTTGTTAGTTTTATGTCAGAATGGTTTAGACTTGCTAATTTTTTGAATTTGAAATGAAGCATAAGATGCATTGAGTTGTCCTTTAAAGCATAATTTATATGATTAAGATTTGGTGATACTATGTGAATGTATTCTCTAAAATTTTGGTGATTTATTTTTTTCCCTATCTTATAGTAGAATTTTTCAGAAGCGTTATTGAGTCAATTGATGTTTCACCTTATGCCTACTTGATGGTTGATTATTACACTACACTTGAAGTTTATTCTAAAAGGTGAATCTAGTACAATAGTCATGATTTATTTAGTTGGACTAGTATTATAGTGACCATAGGAGACTTTTTTTTTTCCAATATCTTAGTTATTGGATTATGCTCAGTTTGTGAAAGCCCATTTGGAAAAATTGAAGTCCCAAGTGAGAGGAAAAGAAAAGAAAAGAAAAGAAAATATTTGAGATGCAATAAAATATTTGAGTAAAAAAAAGTGGCAATAATAGGATAAAAATAGTTATCATGGGTGGAAAGGATGATATGCCCCTTTGAGACCGAGTTAGGTTTTGGGCAAACATTTATTTATTTCTCTCAATACTGAGCATGCTTTTGAGACCTAACATTGGGAAAAGGGGACGAACCTCTCGTATGGTAGGTAAGTGCCTAACATTGAAAACTTTGGGAACACAATTGAATGATGATTTGACTAGGAAGGAATTTGAAGCCTTAGAAATAAATCATGTACTATGCATGTAACTAACATGTAGGCTACGTGGCACTAGTTGAGTGCATGCGCTTGAAGATGATATTATATGATAGGATTCAATGAGTTCATTGAAATTAGAGATAGTGTTATTCACATGCATTTTAGATTAGTGTTTGCTTGAGGACAAGCAAAGGTTTAGTTTGGATATTTTGATGTGCTTATTTTATATAGGGATTTTGATATGTTTTGACGCATTTCTTGACCTACTTTGCATGCATATATTTTATGATTTTATCTCTTTATGCTTCATTTCAGTACATCTCTATTTTGGGATACTGCTCTTGTATATTTCTTGTGTTAGGGCGTGAAATGGAGCTAGAATGAAGATTGAAGATTAAGGTGGAAATCTTCCAGAGCTAAACATAGGCGCCCATGCCCAGCGGCACGAACCGTGTTCCTTTCGAGTGTTGCTACATGGGTGTCCATGCCTATTGGCACGGTTCGTATTCCATTTAGCCACCAGATCCAGAATGGTCATGCCTAGCGGCACAACCCATGCTCAAGTTCTAGCACTGAACACGGGTGCCTATGCCCAACGACACGGGTATTGTTCACCTGTGTTCTGAAGCAGTCACACCCGACACGAGTGCCAGCACCGCTAGGCATGACCCGTGTCGAGCTTTCGCTCCAATGCTAATTTAAGATGATCCCTCTATTTTGAAAGGAAATCTTGATTTGGGATCATCCAAGGAACCATATGAAGCTTCAAGAGATGATCTTGGGTGGAACCACATCATCTACACTTCAAGGAGGGATCAGGAGCAGCGAGGAGAAAGATTCTTCGATCAAGCCTAAGCATTTTCTCTCATTTCTTTGATTCTCTAAACTTATAATCAGATTTATGTGATTTGATCATGCTCTATGATTGTAACCCCACGTTTATGGGGTAAACTCCAGATTCTAGGATTAGGGATTAGCTTTATATGATGTAAACATAATTTCTTGATCTAAGCAAGTTTGATTGTTCTTATTCTGTGATATGTGAGTTGTAGTATGGATCTACTATGTTAACATAATCTCGATGCTAAAAGTATGAGATTTGTATTCTACGAGGGTTTGAGGTTAAACCAAAAGGAGAATCCGACCCTCCGACCCGTAGAAAACTAAGATGCGAAGAGTTGGCCACTAAAATAGATCGGTATACAGCTAGGAATCCTAGACTATCATAGAGTTTAATGGAACAATTTTAATTCATTGTCACATACTAAGAGAATGGTCATTTAGGTCATGGGGATCTCATGATAGGGTCCTCTTTAGGTTACGATCCTTAATTTTATCTGCTTCGAAATTAGGCGATAATTGAGATTGGTATGTTGGTGTAGTTTCAAAAATTTACACCGGATACATAAGATAGTCTACCTGCACAAGCTAGCATTGAGGATAGGAATTCAAACGTAGATCAATTATTTACTTGCATAGAAGTGAAACCAAAGTCCTACAATTGCTCTCCCTCTGACTGCACCCTTTTCTACCTTACTATTATTTTTTTATTGCATTTCTACTCCTTGCGTGGGGTTTCTCTGATTGGATCTCTATTGCCTTTATTGCCTTCTTGAGTTATTTGTCTTTCTCTCTCTTTTCTCTTTTCTCTTTAGTTGTCGATTTTCACGTTCGTGACACTTTACATCATTGATTTGGTCTAGACAATTAAGTTTGATTAGTAAGCTGGTATTTAGTTGCTAGTCCCTATAGATTCGATCTTTATTACTTAACAACACGGTTGTGAACTTGTGGTTTGTTCACATCAATTGCTACAACTAAGGAATGAAAAGCAATGCGAGTAATTAAGTCTAATATAACCTAAGCTACAATCACCACAGAATTAAAGAAAGCTCAAGCATTGAATGAACTTAAAGCATTAAACAAAACAAGCATGCAAGCAATTAAAGGAATTGAAATGCATTAACAAAATGTAAGAGGCATTATAAAAAACACTTGACATGCATAAAAACTAATCTTACCTAAAACTAAGGTAAGAGGAGTTTTCTCCCTCTAATGATGGGTATGAATTCCGGCAAAAAAGGCAGAGCACCTCTCCTAATTTGATAGTGTTTGTTGATGTGGATGGATACTCTTCTTCTTATCTGATGAAGAGACGGTGTCAGTAGTGGAATGGTTCAAACTCCTAATCCGGAAGCTCAGTGGAGGACTCAGGCTCTCCCTAGTCCGTTTGAGTTTGAGGGAATGTTGTTGGATATAGAATGGAACCTTCTCCTCTAATCTGAGCAAGAAGAGTGATGCCAGTGAAGTGGTAAATGTGGATAGGCTTCTCGAGTGTAAACTCTTCCTTCTAATCCAAGCAAGAGAGATGGAAGACGACCTCCCTTCCTCCTAATTCAAAAAAAGGGAGATGGAGATGGTGAGGAGGCTAGGGTTGATGGGGAGTTGCTAGAGAGATCTCTCCATCTGAACCATCTTTTGCCCTTTATACTTGCACCTTGAATTAGTCAAAATCATGAACCGAACCTAAAATTGCATCTCCTCGCATACCCAAGCACTGTGGTATGCCTTGGTCGTGCTTATGGCATGCCCTGGTTGTGCCTGTGTGCATGCCTTGGTCGCGTCTGGGTCTAAGCTCTTGGGTGCGACCTGGCCATGCTTGGGTTATCCTCTTCGTTTGCATGCCGATCAACCTGTGCAGTAAAGGACACAACTTGGTCATGTCAAGAGGCACAACTAAAATGTGTTCCTTGCTAAATGAGCCCCAAAACTCCACGATATCCTCCTTAAATACCCTATAAAATAAAATATGTATAAATTCAAGCATTCGGGTCATTAATTAGATTATATTTGCATTCAAACTCTAAATAATCCAATGCTCATAAAATATGATAAGTCATGTGAATAAATCATACGAGTGGATTAAAACATTATGTACAAGCATGAATAATATGTCAAAGATGGTTGTAATCACCATTTGGCTAACATGGCACAAGGATAATGATGTGCGTAGATTATATACTCTTTTATGCATGTTTTTACGCACATTTACATACTTTGAGCATGCTTGATCTATGCATTTTTATACTTCCAGCTTTCCTTTTAGCATATTTACTCTTTTGGTTCGGAGATCTGCTTTTTGTGCATTTTTTGTACACAGGAGTCGATTTGGTGAAGAATCTACATCTTTGGGCATGCATTGGAGGAAACGAAGGGAGAAAGCACCGGGCCGTGTACCTCACACGGCCCTGCACTGGTATGGAGCTCGGGCCGTGTGGAGTTTGGCACCAACAGAAGAGGAAGATGACATGGCCGTGTGAACCTCGCACGGCCGTGTCAAGATTTGAAGCCAACCAGAGCAGAAGCCTTACAGGGCCGTGTGGATCTACACGGCCGTGTGAGATTTCCAGAGACCAAGCAGGCTGCGGCCGTGTGCACCACACGGCCGTGTAGCATTTCCAGAGACTAAGCAGGCTGTGGCCGTGTGCACCACACGGCCGTGTAGCATTTCCAGAGAGCAGAAGGGTTCTGGCCGTGTGGAGTCACACGGCCGTGCAGCTTTGGCAGAGAGGGAACTGGACATGGCCGTGTGAATCTCACACGACCGTGTCACGGGGCCGTGTGGCGCCCGATTCCCTCCTCTATTTAAACCCTTCTTCATGAATTGAAAGGGGATCTCTCCCCCTTTGGGAGAAAGCAAGATTTGGTGGTTTCCTCCCATTCTTGGGAGGATTTCTGGGCGATTCTAAGGGAGATCTCGACGATTTCGACTCCGGAGCAAGGATTGGATCCGAAGACAAGGCTTCTTCGTAGATAAGTTTTCTCTTTCCCCCCTCTTCTTGTTTTCTTGGATTGGGGATTCAAGGAAAGCTTGTAATCTCTATTTCTTCGGATTTTCTTCCTCGATTTATGGAGTAGATATTGTATTCTAGGATTAAGGGAGTATTTGTACGATGGATTGATGTAATCTCTTATGGATTTGCCATTTTCTTATTTCAATGACATTATCTTGCTTGTATCAATTAGATCTTGAATGATTGATGGTGATTTGTGCTTAATTCTCATTCTTGATTGATTGTTTGGATTTCTTATGGACTTTGTAAAGATAAACTCTCACTCGATCATCCGAGGGATCCACGTGACAGGTGCAAGCCCGTGTAAGGACGTTTGAGAGATAATCTTGAAGAGGAAATAGGGATATTCAAGAGAGTAGGATGGATTTTATGATTAGCTTCTTGTATCTTGATAGATTAATGAGTCGTGGGCTTCTACGTTGATATCCGAGGAAGGCATAGTAATAGGTGCACTTCTGTGTAAGGACAACATAGGTTCATGTCTAATTAATCCTATTTAGATACATTTCTCAGTCCTTAGCCGGTTGTCTATTGCAAGAGGGAACCGACAACTTTCTACATGTTTGGCAATTGAGGGATAAGAATTGGTGAACCATTTACATTCAAGAAGTCTTACAAAGAAACCGAAACTCCTAGAATCTTCCTTTATCATAACCCAAAACTCTAAACTCTTGTTTGTTGATCTTTAATATTAGATTTGTTTACCTTTACTTTGCTTTTGAAACGATTGGATAGTTGTTTAGCTAATTCGCATTGAGATATTTCTAGTGCTTATTCCAGTCCCTGTGGATACGATAATCTTTTATATTACTTGCGACATTTCCGTACACTTGCGGAGCGTAACAAGTTTTTGGCGCCGTTGCCGGGGACTGCGCTATAACATTAGGAATTATCAATTGAGTTAGACTAAACAT
Source organism: Zingiber officinale (assembly GCF_018446385.1). Classification (NCBI taxonomy): domain Eukaryota; kingdom Viridiplantae; phylum Streptophyta; class Magnoliopsida; order Zingiberales; family Zingiberaceae; genus Zingiber; species Zingiber officinale. Next base: position 52,006,243 of record NC_055998.1, on the reverse strand, counting down.
AACTTTTCTTTCTTTCTTTACATTTTCATAGTTGTAACTTTAGAATTCTGTTTCTATAAGCTTTTCTTTTCTTGAATAACATTCTTGACAATTCTAATTCTAATTCTAACTTTGCATTCTTGATTTCTAGCACTCTAATATAACTTTTCTCTGTTTTATCTTTTGATCTAGTTTCTTTCTTCTTTTTCTTTTGTAAACATATCTTGCAATCTTTAGCATATGAATTATTCTAGACATTTTTCTTTTTCCTTTTATCTTTTCTTTCTTGTTTTCATTATGCACTTTCTTTCTTGCAATTTAAATTCTGCATTCGCTTTCTTGCTTTTCATATTGCATTTTATTTCTTGTTTTTGATTCTTGATAATTTTCTTTTTCTTCTTGAATATCCATGAGCACTAACATGTCAAGCAGGACCATGAGAAATTTTTCTACACCCTTTTCTGCAAGATTTTTATCTCCCATTGTGCAACCTCAAATTGAAGTAGAAAGTTTCCAACTAGACCCAGAGATAATTTTCATGATACAAGGTCACAAATTTGGAGGAGAAGTATCAGAAAGTCCTTATCTGCATCTTGAAACATTTTTAGAGATTTGTGATTTGGTGAAATGTGAAGGAGTATCAGCAAATGCAGTTCGATTGATGACATTTCCTTTCAGTATCAAGGATAAAGCAAGGACTTGGCTATATTCTCTCTGTCCTCAAAGCATCACAAGTTGGGAACAATTGGAGAAGCAATTTCTAAATCATTTTTTCCCTCCAAGTAGAACGGTGTATATGAGGAATTGCATAACAAATTTTTCTCAGGCATATGGAGAATCATTATTTGAAGCATGGGATAGATTCAAGAGTCTTCAAAGACAGTGCCCTCATCATGGTTTTGAAAAATGGTTGATTTTGCACATATTCTATGGAGGAATTTCTTTCTCAGACAAGACTTTATTGGATTCATCAGCTGGAGGTTCTTTTATGGACAAAAGTGTAGATGAAGCTTATTCGTTAATTGATCAAGTGACATTGAACCTCCATGAATGGTCGAACAAAAGTTGGATGGAATTTTCCTCAGATATTCAAAAAGTGCAAGCTATAAATGTAAGAGAGCCTGTCAAACAAAATGAAATTCAACCACCTAAAAATGTTGAAATTCATAAGTCACAGAGTGAGGAGTTCAAACATTTGGGGGCAAAGCTTGATGGTATTGTTTCAAAATGGTTTAAAGAAGATCCCCCTCCTACACAGTCAAGATCCAATGAAGAGTGTGATGATGTGGGGTTGAGAAGTGGCAAAAATCATGAAGAACTTCTGAAGAATGACATGTTTAGAATTGAGGAGAAGAATAATAGAAGATCACAAGAACTCAATTCCATTTATCTAGGAAGTTCCCAAAGGCCAGAAGTATCTTTCCCTCAACGATTAATCACACCAACATTAGATAAGCAAGTTGGACCTCCTCCAAAAGCTCAAAGGGAATTTGGGAAAAAGAGAGTTCAGTCTTTCCCAGGACCTTCACTAAGGGTTCCTTTTCCACAAAGGTTAGTGGGGGTCAACGAAAATAAAGACTTCGGCAAATCCTGTGACACTAATATGGTTGAGTGTAGATTTTTGAATATATATGAAGATGAAGATTTTTCAGATGAGGATTTTATTGATAATGTAGTGGTAAATAAGTTTTCAGATCTATCTCAAAATTTTATAAGGTGTTATAGTGACATCGAATTTTCAGATGATGAATGTGATGTGGTAGATCAACTTAAAACTGCAAGTGAAGTTATTGATCCTCTTGTTATTGATTCTCCTATTGAGGACATAGATGTTGGTTTATTTTTTGATGTATGTGTTGATGATGATGATATGGAAGAATGTGTAGGGAGCTGTGTTGTGGAAGCAGCATCTCAAGGATCACCACCTTTGTCAAGACAACCCTTAGAGGTTTTAAGAATTGATCATGTTGTGGAACAATGTGTAGGGACTTATACAGAGATAGTAGAGTCTCGAGAATCACCATCATTGATATCATCAACACCTAAGCTAGAGCCAGAACCATCATTTGATTCAGAGGAAATCACATCTATATGTTTAGAAATTTCAGGTATTTCTCAACAAAGTAAGGTTAGTATTTCTTGTGATCTTTTGGAAAACTTTATGGAGGTACCTATAATTGACTTTGTTGGATGTGATTCAGTTTTTATTACTTATTCATCTTATCTTGATATGGTTCTAGCTCTATACTATATAACATGCTTGTGGGAGATTTGTTTTTCTTTTGGATGTGCAGATTTCACATGGGCCAATAATTGGAAGCTCAATCTGAACCGTCTTCGACCACCTGAAAAAATTTCCAAGAAGACGAAGATGGAGAGAGCGTTACTTCAATTTTTAATGCCAATGTTTAAAGCTCTCTCTATAATAAGAACCCTTGGTAAGAAGGTTCTAAAATATCTTACCCCTCCAAGAGCAAGATTTAGATGAATCTAATGAGGTGGTCGAGCTAATGACCTTAAACAAGCGCTTCTTGGGAGGCAACCCAAGTTCATTTTCCTTGTTTTCATTCATGTCTTTAGTTCTTTCTAGTTTCATTTCTGAACATGTATCCTCTACTTAATTTTTCTTGTCTATCTTAGTTTTGTAGATTTTAAAGTTGTGGAGGATTGTGAACATTGGATAGAGGAGTATCTAAAAAAAAAACATGAATGTCAACCATTTGGAGCTCATCACTTGGTAACTTCTCTTAAAATCTCCTCCACATTGTTTTTAGTTTTCATTGGGACAATGAAAAATTTAAGTCTGGGGGGATGCATTAGATGCATTAGATGCATTTGATTTGCTTTGTTTGTTTTTGTTTTTGCTTATGTCTTGCATTTTGGTTTTGATTTTTTGTGGCATACATCTTGAGAACATCAAAACATCACTTATATGCTTTCTTGGATTCAAGTGAAATGTTAGCACGATTATTGTCTCGATTCATGATGTTCGAATGATGCTAGTAGTAAACTTTGTGTAGTTCTTTTTTCTATCTTGGGAAGCATTAATAAGCTAAGAATCTTATGGTGATGAGTTTTAGTTTTGGTTCAACCTTAAGGATTTTATCTTCACTACACTTGTGCTTGATGCTTGAATAGTTGATGTCATTGAAATAGTCATGATTCATCTTGTTTGCTTAGTACTTGGTTTCCATGGTGATCTCTCAACTTTCATTTTGGTTACTGGATGAGGCTCAAATCATTAAAGCTCATTTGGAAAAATCAAAATATCCCAACATGTGTGCTAAAAGTACATTTGTGAATAAGTTTTGCACAATGCAAACACTTATAAAAAAAAAATGAACAATAAGGGATATAAAAAAACAGTTGTCATGAGTGGAATCTAGCAAGTCACCCCTTTGAGACCGAGTCAGGTTACTGGGGAAATGACTGCTTAGCTTCCCTTGAGATTGAGCACACCTTTGAGACCTTGGGTTAGTTGAGAAATATGAACCAAGTGAATGGTGAGTAAGTGCCTATCACTGGTTACTTGTCTTTCACTGGAAACATTAGGAATTCAAATTTGATGACGACTTGACTAGGACATGGATTGAAACTTGAAGGGTGTTGAGTTACTTTTACACTGTGCACAAGATTCTTATGCTTGAACCATACTTTACTTGTTTCCATGATCAAGCTTGTTAATGAAACTTTTTGATAGAGTTAGGAAAGTGCACTTGGGTTATGAATGTGTTGTAGAACATATGAATTTAGACTGTAGCATTTTGCTTGAGGACAAGCAAAGGTTTAAGTCTGGGGGTGTGATGTGCGTAGATTATATACTCTTTTATGCATGTTTTTACGCACATTTACATACTTTGAGCATGCTTGATCTATGCATTTTTATACTTCCAGCTTTCCTTTTAGCATATTTACTCTTTTGGTTCGGAGATCTGCTTTTTGTGCATTTTTTGTACACAGGAGTCGATTTGGTGAAGAATCTACATCTTTGGGCATGCATTGGAGGAAACGAAGGGAGAAAGCACCGGGTCGTGTACACTGGTATGGAGCTCGGGCCGTGTGGAGTTTGGCACCAACAGAAGAGGAAGATGACATGGCCGTGTGAACCTCGCACGGCCGTGTCAAGATTTGAAGCCAACCAGAGCAGAAGCCTTACAGGGCCGTGTGGATCTACACGGCCGTGTGAGATTTCCAGAGACCAAGCAGGCTGCGGCCGTGTGCACCACACGGCCGTGTAGCATTTCCAGAGACTAAGCAGGCTGTGGCCGTGTGCACCACACGACCGTGTAGCATTTCCAGAGAGCAGAAGGGTTCTGGCCGTGTGGAGTCACACGGCCGTGCAGCTTTGGCAGAGAGGGAACTGGACATGGCCGTGTGAATCTCACACGGCCGTGTCACGGGGCCGTGTGGCGCCCGATTCCCTCCTCTATTTAAACCCTTCTTCATGAATTGAAAGGGGATCTCTCCCCCTTTAGGAGAAAGCAAGATTTGGTGGTTTCCTCCCATTCTTGGGAGGATTTCTGGGCGATTCTAAGGGAGATCTCGACGATTTCGACTCCGGAGCAAGGATTGGATCCGAAGACAAGGCTTCTTCGTAGATAAGTTTTCTCTTTCCCCCCTCTTCTTGTTTTCTTGGATTGGGGATTCAAGGAAAGCTTGTAATCTCTATTTCTTCGGATTTTCTTCCTCGATTTATAGAGTAGATCTTGTATTCTAGGATTAAGGGAGTATTTGTACGATGGATTGATGTAATCTCTTATGGATTTGCCATTTTCTTGTTTCAATGACATTATCTTGCTTGTATCAATTAGATCTTGAATGATTGATGGTGATTTGTGCTTAATTCTCATTCTTAATTGATTGTTTGGATTTCTTATGGACTTTGTAAAGATAAACTCTCACTCGATCATCCAAGGGATCCACGTGACAGGTGCAAGCCCGTGTAAGGACGTTTGAGAGATAATCTTGAAGAGGAAATAGGGATATTCAAGAGAGTAGGATGGGTTTTATGATTAGCTTCTTGTATCTTGATAGATTAATGAGTCGTGGGCTTCTACATTGATATCCGAGGAAGGCATAGTAATAGGTGCACTTTTGTGTAAGGACAACATAGGTTCATGTCTAATTAATCCTATTTAGATACATTTCTCAGTCCTTAGCCGGTTGTCTATTGCAAGAGGGAACCGGCAACTTTCTACATGTTTGACAATTGAGGGATAAGAATTGGTGAACCATTTACATTCAAGAAGTCTTACAAAGAAACCGAAACTCCTAGAATCTTCCTTTATCATAACCCAAAACTCTAAACTCTTGTTTGTTGATCTTTAATATTAGATTTGTTTATCTTTACTTTGCTTTTGAAACGATTGGATAGTTGTTTAGCTAATTCGCATTGAGATATTTCTAGTGCTTATTCCAGTCCCTGTGGATACGATAATCTTTTATATTACTTGCGACATTTCCGTACACTTGCGGAGCGTAACAGATAAGGATCGATCTGCTAATGTGGAAAAAGGCGTGGTCAAGGATAAGCGATGTAGAGCTGACATGGCAGATGATTGACGTCATGGCGCTGAGGTGGCAGAAAGGGATTAGCTAGATGGAGGATCAGTAGATCGATCCTGTAGACCGGACGATCGATAAACCATATCTGGATTTGATTGTCAAGATGATTGGTAGACCAAACTTAGCCTATAAAAGAAAGCTAGACCAGAGGCTTCAAACATCACTACCATACGCCTTCCTATTCTCTTTTTGTGCAAAAGTTCTCTCAAGACACCTTTGTGCTTCTTCGACAATGGAGTGACCCTCCTAAATCTTTTTGTCAATATATTTAATTTCTATGAGTTTGTCTTTTTTGCTTTTAATTCTAAGTAATGGTAAACTTATTAATGTTCCTCATCTTTTGTAAAAGATGAATCTCTTTCTTTCGATAGTTTTTGGGAGAAGAGATTATTAGTAAATTGCTCAATCGAAGTGATTAATTATCGTAGGCCTTGGACTAGCAGCTTAAGGTTGCCAACCAAGTAAAAATAAGTGTCTTCTCTTTTTTTTTTTTTTTTTATTCATTTTTTCTCTCGTGCTACTAATCCAAGACTAAGACTTGGTACATTTTGTTTAAGTTTTCTACAAGAACTCGACATGTCCCATCAGGAAGGATTCGGTACTATTCGACCTCTACTCTTCTCTAGCAATGATTTTGGCTTTTAGAAGTGCCGAATAGAGTACCACTTGAAGATCCTGATGGAAATATGGATAATAATCTAGATCAAATTCACATTACCCACTAACGAAGATGGAGAACCACTAGGATGTGAGAAGTGGTCCAATGAAGTCAAAAAGAAGATTGAAGCCAACTCTAAGGCGACTCAAATACTCTCGTGTGGCCTATCCAAAGAAGAGCTCAAATGAGTCAGTCCTTTTATCAGCACAAAGGATCTCTGGGACAAACTAATTGAACTCCACTAAGGAACTAATGACACAATAGTATGTAAATGCTATCTTTATTTCAATAGATTATATATATCAAAATATAGGATAGAGAATCAGTGAGTCAGTTACACTTCCTGATTTAAGATATTCTCAACAAGATGCACTCGATCGAACAACAAGTGGAGAACCGTGACATAATCAAGTGTGTATTGAAAGCATTCCCTAGGAACACTTTATGGGCATCTATGGTAGATGCTTACAAGGTTTCAAGGGACCTTTCAAAAATTAAATTAGAAGATTTTTTTTTCAAATTTGAATGGCATGAACAAACTAACTCAAGTCAACCTGAGAAAAGTGTGGCTTTGCTTACAGGTAAAATCAAGAACAAGGAGTACAAATCCAAGTCTCAACTCAAACCTGAATCCGAAGATGAATATGAGTTAGATGAAGACAACAAAGAAATGACCTCTAAACTAGTCAACATAGTTTAGAAGATGTTTAAGAAGAAGAAAAGTCCACCAAGCACGAAATCAAGAAGTTGATCTAGTCAAAAGATAAGCAATTGGTTCTGAATCAAACCATGAAGCCCAAGTTAGAAACGACCTACTATGGGTTCATTCAGAAAGGTCACTACAAGACCAAATGTTTGAACTCAAAAGAAGCCAGAAAGTTAAGGAAGAAGAGGCCACTAAAGGAAACATGGGACAAGTCTTCATCAGAAAAATCAAACAAGTAGGAACAAGCTCAATCAAGCTTCTTGGTGCTAATGGCAAAAGAACAAGTGCCCGAGTACGAGTCTGAGTATGAGTCCAAGCTCAAGTCTAAGTCCAAACTTGAGTCCGAGTCAAGCCATGGATTCTAATCTGATTTAGATGAACCAACCCACAAGGTAAACTCTCCCTTAGTGGAAAAGTTGTATTCCATGATTTAATGTTTAACTCAAAAGTTAGCTAAGTCTAATGTTTGGGTCAAGTCACTCCTTAAGGAGGTAAAAGCCCTTGAGGAGAAGACTAACCCTAGTCCTTCAACTAACCAAATTCAGGATGGAACCTCAACTCAAGTTCAAAAATTTGAGGAAGAGAATTCCCTTCTAAAAAATCAAGTTGAAGAACTTAAGAGATTGTTGGAATGGTTCACATTGAGTTCCAAATACCTAAACATGATACTTGGAACACAAAGAGCCATATACAATAGTTCCGAACTTGGATTTAAAGCTAAGACTTGTTGCAAGTCATATATGTCTTTTCTTAATTAGAATGTTAGAAAATGAGTCCAAACATGGGTCCCAAAATTGAGTTGATTAATCAAGTAGAACCAAATCAATATTAGATCCCCAAGAATTCACTACTTGGATAGACCTTATCAAATTCATGATCTAGGGGAGCTAATAGAAAAACTATTTTTTCTGTTAGATAAATTGCATGCTAAATTGATTTACTTAGTTTCTTGTTCTATGCATGTTAGTTTAATTTCCTTCTTAATATAGAACGGCTAGATATGAAAAAGGATTAGTTAATTCGTAACAACCTAGTATCAAGATGCGGTGAGATGATAGTACATTAGAGAGACTTAGTCTATGTTGGGTTTTTCGGGCCGCGAAAACCGCTTTTCGCGTCGCGGAAACCCCGAATCGCCCAAGCCACAGATCTCGTGCAAGGTAAAACCGAACGAAAATACGAGTACGAGTTTGAAAACTTTAATCTACAGTAGATCTACATAAGGATAAACCATTTATACCTTTGTAGCGAAGCCCTTCGCAATCCCGCTTGTCCTTGGTTCGCCGGATCTCAAAAGTGTCAAAGTAGACACTTCTCTATTTGTATCCACACAAGCAAGAGATGGAGAAGAAACCTTAGAGTGTGCTAGCACTCAAGCAAGGTCTCAGCAAGAAGGAGAAGAGGGAGAGAAAAATTGTGAGCAAGAGGAAGAAGATGAAATCAATTAGCCTTGAATGAAAAATAAAACATTCATTCTTACACTCAAAGTGGCCGGCCACATTAAACCTTGTAACCCCCATGGAATATCAAGAGTCACAACTCTTGGTAACTCCCATGAGGTGGCATTTGGTCAAGTCAAACTTGACCAAATGAAGAGGCCTTGATGATGTGGCATTGGTCAAGTCAAAGTCAAGTCAAAAACATGACTCTTCATCTTCCTACTTAAGTCAAGTCAAACTTGACCACTTCTATCCCTTGGTTGATCTAATCTAACCATTGGTTCAAGCCAATTTTAATTTAATGAATCTCTATTCATTGAATTAAATTAATTAAATGAGTCTAAGTCCAAATTAGACTCACTTAACACATGAACCAACTTGAGTCCAACTCAATTATCCTACTTTGGATTACTCTTAATCCAATTTGGTTCATCATATGAACCTAATCATTTAGGTTCATCAAATGAACCTAGTCTCCATTTATTTGCCCTTAGTGTGTGACCCTATAGGTTCTTGTAACGTTGGCAATGCCCCTAAACCCATTTAGGAGCATAAGTAATGAGCGGTATCTAGCAACACATCATTACTACCCAAGTTACAAGAATGTCGAGATCCGACATCACCTTGTGACTACTAATTGTGACTCCTCACAATATGTGACATTGTCCTTCTATCCGAGACATCTAGATTGATAAATGTGAGGCATAGACCGTGTCATCCTCCAATCAATCTAAATCTTGAACTCCAAGTAGACTCACTCGATCAAATGAGCTCAACATCTAATGTTGACTCATTTGGGCATGGCCATGCGCTTAGTGGTTGCTCTATCAAGAATAGCGATGTCGCTCCCGTCATATGGGAGGGATAGATCCCTTCTACATCACTCACATCCCTCTGCATAATTCGTTACATACCCAGTAATCGCCTTTATAGTCCACCCAGTTACGGGTGACGTTTGACGAAACTAAAGTACATAACTCCTTATATAGGGATCCATGGTGACTTCAGGTCTAAGGACTAATAGTCATACTAATAGCCACATGAGAAAGTATATGACACTCATATAACGATCCATGATACTTTCTCATGGCGGGTCATTCAGTATACATTCTCTAATGCATACCCATGTGTCAGCTTGATATCTCTATATCCATGACTTGTGAGATCAAGTCATCGAGCTGACCTACATGCTAGTCTTATTGCATTAACATTGTCCCTGAATGTTAATACTCGACTAGGAATGATTTAGAGTAGTGTTCCCTATATCATCTCACTATCGATTCAACTAATCGATTGATATAGGTATGAACGTTCTACTCAAGGACGTTACTATACTTATTTTATCTGACACTAATACAAATAAGCATAATAACCAAAAACCAATGCCTTTATTAAGAATATGATATACATGAGTCCATACAATCATCAAATGATTGGCTCTAGGGCTCTAACTAACAGTCTAAGTGTGTCTTGGTTGGATAAGGAGCATCTATCTTTATGCACTCAACTAAGAGAAAATGACCGAAGTTATCTCACCATATCCTAAGCTAGTTAGACGAGAGTTCTTTTTTTATTAAGTTGACTAAGTGCACAATTTTTAGAGCTGGCTTTGTCTTAGGAAGTGATTATTGATCCGATTAAGAAGACCCCTATGCCTCTCCATGACCTAGAAGCTAACTTTGGTAATGTTCACTTAATTGACTGAAGGTTAAACTTGAATTTAACCCAAGATCAAATAATCTTCAAATTCAAAATTAATTTTAATTAAGTAAAATTAACAACTATCTCACATAACCTATAAGATTAACTTGTTTGATAATCTAGAATAGGTGAAATGGAAAATAAAGTAAAAATTAGTCAACCCTTTAAACTCCAAATATAAGTTGGATCCAAATTAAATACCTTATATATTGGAACACAAAGGTTTAAACCAATGCATGTTGGATAGTAGGTGCTCTAAACATATGACCAGAGATTGACTGAAATTTATAAAGTTAAAACTCAAGAACCTAGAATCAATAACTGATGAAAATAATGACTAATTTAAGGTAATCAGTGTTGTCACAAGTTGCACTAACGATCTAACTCAGGTTTTGATAAATGACAAAGTAAGTTAAGTTAGGTTTAATATGATCTAACGATTTAATTAAGTGTGCAGAAGAAGTCCAGATAGATCTACGAGCTGGCTGGATATCTGGCAGGAAATATAGTTAGGTAACGGATTGACTGGATAGTTAGTACAAAGTCCAGATAGGTCGACAGGCTGACCAGATATCTGGTATGAAGTCCATCTTGGTTAATGTGTCGATCGAATAGTTGGCATGAAGTCCAAACAGGTTGACGGGCTAACTGATTGTCTGACAAAGCAGTAAGTTAAGGTAAGTCATTGGAGGAAAGTGACTTGGTGAGGATGTGTTCCCTGTTTGAGGGAACAGTATGCGTCGATCCAACTTAGATCCATTTGAGAAATCTAAGTTGAGATCTTGACTAGATTCTGGTTTTGAGGAGACAAAAATCTAATTACTACTCTTGACTATAATTGCACTAACACTTGTTTTGTAGGGTAATATAAGTTTTATTATCTTGGACTAACTTCATTTTGCAGGAAATAAAGGCTGCTGGAAAAGTTGGTCCGGGCACCCAGAAGTGATCTAAGCACCCAGAATGCCCAAAATCAATTTTATCACTAGTGTGGAATGTGTTGATTGGATGGTTGACGTCACAGTCCAGGCGCCTAGAAGGGATTCAGGCACCCAGAACTGCCTATATAAGCAGCCTTCCACCAGGAGCAAAATACACAACTTCTCTCTACAACTGCTTTCTTGTGCGTTGCTCCAAAGATTCTCCTGCGACTCTGTGAAGCGTTTCCGGCAACATGTGACTCAATTTTTATTTTCCTTGTTGTCGGTAACTTTATTTGATAGTTCTTGTACTTATTTTGTAACTCTTTTACAAACTATTAATGGATTTCCTAACGAAAGTACTCTCATGTGTGAGCCTTGGAGTAGGAATCGATGAAGGCTCCGAACCAAGTTAAACTTGGTGTCTGTGTACTTTGACCCGATAATGATTTTTCAACAATCGCTATTCACCCCCCCCCCCCTAGCATTCTTTTCAATCCAACAAGTGGTATCAGAGCTGATACTGCTCTGATTTGGTGCAACCACTAATCAGGCAAAGGGGGTGAAAATTTTTATTTTCTTATTTTCGACATAATCCAAATTGTTACAATTACCTCTTTGGAAACATTTTCTTGTAGCAAACCAATCTGAATTGGTGCAACACCAATTCAGTCTTAATATATTTATTCTATCCCACACTACTAATCCAAGACTAACAGTCTTGGGATCATCTCTGTTTTTCTTTATTGTGTGCAAGAGCAATGACCCAAAACAAGGGATACAACACTTTCTGTCCTCCCCTCTTCAAAGGCGATGACTTCCCATACTAGAAGAAGCGAATGGAAGTTTATCTAAAGACTAACTTCGACCAATGGTTCAGCATCACCAGAGGCTACAAGGCTCCGGTCGATAATGTCAAAATTTTGATGGACCAGGAACAGTGGAATCTAAAGATGAAGAAGAAAGCCCAAATAGATTTCAAGGCTCACAACACCCTCCAGTGCAGGCTAAAGAAAGAAGAATTGAACTGCGTTGGCCCACACGAAAATGAGAAGGAACTGTGGGAGAAGTGTTAGGATGTATACTAAAAGCCTAGCTTTTTGTATAAACATTTATTGAATGAACATTTATTTTGTAATAAGAATCATATTGGTCAAATGTCTGTATTTATGTTAAATGTAGTTATCCATTTAATTTATATTGTAGATAACATAGTGTGTGGTGTCACACAGAAGATCATGTTATCAGTTCCTTATAAAATATAAATAGTAGCTCACAACCAAGATGGATTGGGACAAAACATTGGAATGGTTGTAGTGTAATTTGATATTAGTTTATCTTGACTATAAAATTACACTAGTACACTATATGTGTATTGAGTAGGACTATTTGAGGTTGTTTCTTTTATACTGACTACATAAAAGAACATAACCTCTGTTATTATGGATGTGCATACTCTTAATCCCGATATAATAACAAGCACATATACTTAGTATTTATTTCTTTAATTTATCAATGGGTGAAATTTATTCGTTAAATCCATAGGCCCGATAAGTTGGGAAATACTATTATTTATATGGTGTGTTGTTGATTATAGAAGGAAACTGTATTCTAGTTATCTAGGTTGATGATGTCCCCTTGAGGAGCTCATAAGGATTGTCATATAAGCCCTGCAGGTGGACTTAGTTCGACATGACGATGAAGTTGAGTGGTACTACTCTTGGAGCTAGATGTTAATTAAGTGTGTGTCAGTAACTCATTTAATTAATGGACATTCGATATCTTAAACACAGGGAGATTAACGTACTCATAATAAGAAGGAGCCCATAATGTAATATGAGATTGGTGCGGTAGTTCAATAATAATTCTTTAGTGGTATGAGTTATTCTTGATGAACTTGAGTTGGGTGGAACCTCTTGGCCCATTTGGCAGCCCATGCTGGTGGAACCTCTATCACCACTGGGGTTGCTAGGTTAGGTTCTGGAGTGACAGTGGGAGTGTTATGCTGATTAGCCCTTAGGGTGACTATCTCCTGTTGCTGTTCAGCTAGTTGCTTCTGTAGCTGAGCCACTACTACTGCAAGGTCTGGGGGAGGCACTGAGCTGCCTGCCTCTTGCTGGGGCTCAGTAGCTGGTGTCTTTCTAGCTGGGCATCCTCGTACCATTTTCTACAGAATAGAGGACATACATAACTAATACTATCATATTTGCATAACTATTATTATCATATTAAATGTCATCATATATAAACATGCTTTAGTTATCTATGAACATGCCAGCAAGAAACATAACTAAAGTGAGAGGTATTCTTACTTGGAAGCTGCAGGTTCAATATTGATGTGCGTGTGAGGAAGTATGAAACTTGGCTCTGATACCACTCTGTAATGCCCCACCTCCTACTGACTAAGCTGTAAGGCCGGGGGTTACATTATGCTAACTATTCTTGTGCAGAAAAGGAAAAGACTGCACTAATTAAAAGTCTCTACTACTTACTATGAACTCTAGAAATTATTCTTAAAGTATACTTCTAAAGTTGTACACATGCTAAAGGAGGGGACTTAACTTCCTATTTGGTCAAAATCTGAAATTTGGCACTTCTGGCTGAAATCAGACATTCCAATCGATCGGTTGATCGATTGGAGTTGTCTGATCGATCCACTGATCGATTCAACTCGCTACTGTGCACGGGGTCAAAACTGGATCGATCGGCTGATCGATCCAATTTGGTCAATCGATCCAGAGATCGATTCAGAGGCTCTCTGTTTGCAGGAATTAAATTCCCGATCGATCGGCTGATCGATCCATAGCTGATCGATCAGCTGATCAACTCATCAGCTCTCTGTATGCGACAGATCATGTTTCGATCGATCGACTGATCGATCGAGGGCTCCCCAATCGATCAGCTAATCGACTCCCTAGCGTTCTGTACGCGGGGACTTCTTCCAATCGATCGGCTGATTGATTGAGGACTGCTCAATCGATAGGCTGATTGATTGAGGACTGCTCAATCGATCAGCTGATCGATTGGGTTTCTGATTTCCGCAGAAATCAGACCCGATCTCGTACAGAATTTTTAGAAATTCAACTACAACCATAACACTACTGCTGGGCATGCCATTACTCATAACTAGCTATCTACTATTATGACAAATAACAATCTAAGCATAACTTGGTGCATACTTTCATGAATCAAGACACTTACACATCTAAGAGTGCAGAAAAGTAATACTATAAGAGTACTAAGTTCTTAATTTGCTAGTTCTCCCCCAAAGATCTTCATTCCAAGTTCCTGCTCACACACATCTTCATCGCATTGCCTCCAGCCTCCGCTATTCCATCTTTCCTTTACACTTATCTGCAGTATAAGGAAAATGCAACTATAAGCTTGGGAGCTTAGTAAGAAACCATCTACCTCACAAAACATGCATTTACAGAAATCATGCTTTTTTAAAGATGCTATACTGATATGCAAGTTGAGAATCATACTAGAAATGCTAAAACATGGCACATGAGCATGTAAATCATGGTAATCAAGAACTAAACATAGAGCTATCTGCTATATCAATAAAAACTGAACTGAAGCTAAGCTGAATTCACTTATCTGTTTTGTGAAGTTTGAAAACTATTTTCGTAAGTAGATAAAAATACTAAACATGCTGCTGATGGGCCCGACAACTGTACTTGCTGTGCGCGCATCCCTAACTAGGCCCGAGGTAGCAAGTCCCGAATCTAGTAGGGTACTAGGTTATCTAAACCTAGGGACGACTATGGGAGTCCAACCTAAGGACAACTGAAGTCCAGTACAGTGCCACTGATAAAGTAAAATACTGTTTATAAACTAATTTATCGTATCTTGCTTTTACTAGGTTATCTGAACCTAGAGCTAGGTTATCTGAACCTAGAGGCGACTGTGGGAGCCCACCCATTGGACCGTAGTCCCATATCACTGAAGCAAGGCTATATTTGCTAATTAAAATGCATCTAGGGCATTTAACTAAGCTATTACAAATGCTTACTGTAGCATTTAACTATTCTAGGCATTTTATCGAGCACTTGGTGTGCTCTAATTCTGCATATGCCTAAACTGAGCACATAAATGCGAACTGAGGGCATAGAAACATACAATTAGCTACTTATACTGTAGGTGAGGGGTTGCTTACCTCCTGTGCTAGTTTTCTTAGGAATCTGATCGCTAGTTTTCCGGAGAAGAAGATCTTCTCGACGATCTGCTTACGTCTATACTTCCTTCTCGCGAAGGGGAGCGTCCTCGTGCCGGAATTATCGCCGGAAGGTGCTCCTACGCTCCTAGGGATGAAACCCTAGGTCTCCTTGGCCTTGGGCGCCGAGAGGTGAGAGAGAGAGAGAGAGAGTTCGACGGTGAGGGTTTGAGGAGAAAAGAGAATTGTCGATTGGAAAATAATAACTCCTCTCTTAATTTCCTATTTATATTAAGTGATTTATACCACCCAACTAAATTTTAAATAGAATTGTTCTCCTCTTCTTTCAGCATACCCCTACTGGGGCCCCTTGGTTACTAGAATCACCCTATATGACATAGAGTCCATAGGTCTCGGGTTCGATTCCCGCTTAAGCTGTTTTTATGTTTTCATTTATTTTTGCTACTTTGGTTATTCTAAAAATTCCATAAAAATATTCTAAAATTCCATAAAAATATTCTAAAATTCCAGAAAAATAATAGAATATTTCTAAAATTACCTTGAGAATTTTCGGGCGTTACAATACTAAACCTGGTGTGAATTGATTTTAATTAACCAAAAGTCATCAGTGAGTTTTGGTCAAAACTCACAAATGGTCATACACTTTTCAAAATCTGAAACTGTCAACATAGTCAGATTCAGGAGAGCCCTAGGAACACATTGATAGTACCAGATAATAAATATGATAGGCATATTCCCAACAATGACTTTGTATCAAAGTAATACAAGGCTAAATTTTTTTCAAAAACTCTCATGGGCCTATCTAGATGTTGGAATGTATACTAAAAGCCTAGCTTTTTGTATAAACATATATTTAGAAATAAAAATCACATTGGTCAAATGTCTATATTTATTTGTTAAGTGTAATTGTTCAATTAATTTATATTGTAAATAACATGGTGTGTGGTGTCACACACAGAAGATCATGTTATCAGTTCTTTATAAATTATAAACAGTTGCTCACGACTAAGATGGAAAAGAACAAACCATTGGAATAGTCGTAGTGTAATTAGGTATTAGTTTATCTTGACTAATAAATTACACTAATACACTCTAAGTGTATTGAGTAGGACCATTTTAGGTAAGTTCTTTTTATACTGACTTAATAAAAGAACTAGACCTTAGTTATTATGGAAGTGTGTGTTCTTAATCCTAATATAATAACAAGCATATATATTTAGTATGTATTTCTTTAACTTATCAAAGGGTGAGGTTTAGCTCGATAAATCAATAGACCCGATAAGTTGGGAAATGATATTACTTATAGTGTGTGTTGTTGATTATAGAGGGAAACTGTGTCCTAGTTATCTAGGTTAAGAATGTCCCCAAGAGGACCTCATAATGATTGTCATGTTAAACCCTGCAGGTGGACTTAGTCCGACATGACGATAAGGTTGAGTGGTACTACTCTTGGACTAAGACATTAATTAAAGTGAGTTGTCAGTAACTCAATTAAATTAATTGACATTCGATATCTTAAACACAGGGAGACTAACACACTCATGATAAGAAGGAGCCCATAATGTAATTTGAGATTGGTGCAGTAGTGCAATAATAACTCTCTAGTGGAATGAGTTATTATTGATGAATTTGAGTTGTGTGTTCAGGGCGAATACGAGATACTCAAGCTCATCGGAAGGTCAAAATTAATTTTTCCTCTAAATTCCTGTTGTAGCCTCATTAATGCCTTATAAACCACTCATTAAAAGCCCTTCTTGATATCTAAGAAAGAAGGTCAGCCCATTGCTTGATGACCAAGCAATGGCCGGCCACTATCTCCAAACCAACCACTACATTATGGCCCCGGGGTAAGTTTTTTGGGAAAGAGATCCATGATTTGATATCTATTAAACTGTGGTGCGTGATTTGAATGTTAGTAAAAGTTGTGTGCATAATTCAGTAAATTGTTGTAAAATGAAGGAATAAGAGTGATATATAACATATATTATATCTAAATTTTAGCTATCAAAATAAATAATTAAAAGCATTATTTATTGTCTACATTCATCCCGGGCAAATCCATGCCCAAACCAACCAACTTAAACTCAATATAATCACATCCATAAAATATTTAGAGGCGGCTAATTTACATCATTCGCTTAGTATGTATCTTTCCCTTTAAATACGATTCTCCATAAAATCTACTAATTAGTCAATTAATATTATTTATTTTTGGAATTGATTACGCACCATTAATTTTATATTTATCTTCTATTAACTGCCTTTGTCCCAGTCTAACAAGCATGCATATGATTTTAATTGTTTCTTGATTGTGGGATTGATGGTTTAAGTGTACACATCATCAGCTATTTAATTTCGTTGACATAAACAATTGATTTTCCATACGTTTTGGCTCTCGTCTTTTTTATCTCCACGTTGTGAGCTCTATAGCATGCATCATGGATTCACCACCTACTCTGCGTTTGGTTGCGTTGCGTTGCTATGAATAATATTAGTTAAGATGCAATAATTAAGGAGAGATTAATTAATTAATTGAGTAGTTAATGCTTTTGAGTCATGCGAGTGAGTCGGTGGCATTTGCTAGTGTCATAAATTTAGATATAGTTAACGGTGTGGCATCACAAGCATGCGGGCAGTTCGATTGATGCTATCAGAGACGGAGTTAATCCGGAGCTGTGCTGGGCTATAGTCCACCCCTCTTAAGCACCAAGCCAAGTAGGAAAAAGAAAACCAATCAATGAATTCCTCAACCACACAAGTTAATAACAAGTTAAGGGTGCCCGTTTTCTCAATTATTTTTTTTATTAATTCAAAATATTTTAATTTACCAATATAAGTTTGTGTGGTCCCGTAAATTTATTGTAGCTCTTCTTCTTCCGTATTTTTACAAAAAAAAAAAAAAAATCCCCCCCCCCCCCCCCTAATTTAATTTGATTTTAAATTAAATTATATATTTATTTATTTTTTATTTTATTATAATTATAAATATAAATCAATTTCTCTTCTTTCTTTCTTTCTTTCTTTTTTTTCTTTCTTTCTTATATGCATTCAAAATAAACTTGCAATTTAAAACATGCTGCTATGCTTTCTATTTATTATTTTCTTAGCTACTAGCCAACTCCGGTCATGAACTCCAATTTCCCTCGACTTTAGTCGCCTCATTCACTCTGCTCCTTTTGTAGCCATCCTTTGCCCTTCCTCCTTCGATGATATTGCCTCTCTCCTTCGCCTCTCTTACTTGTCTTTAGTCCTTTTTTGATTGTCGCTTGCAACCACGACCACTCTCTCAGCGGTCAGGCCCTCGCCCTTGGAGGCATCGTCATCAACATGATTGCTCTCGACCGGGCTGCCATGACCGAATAGACTTGCCCTCCATGCATACCCTTATGTTGACGCCAAATGCGAGCAGCTGTGGATTGAGTTCTTGCACGGATGCTCAAACACGGCCTCACACCACACTTGTGGACCAACTAACTCTATCTCATTGTCGACGGCATACTCCTTACATCATGACCTCCAAATTTGTCAATATCTACAAATTAGATATCATTGTCGCTAAATTAACTTAATAATTCCATAAATAATGAACAAAAAATATTTAATAAAAAATTAAAATTTAGAGAAATATAAGAAAAGATGAGATAGTAATGTGCTCACGTGAAATAATCTCAAACCACTTCTACATCATCCTTAACCGATTGAGTCAACTAAGGATCAATATAGCACAGCCATAAAGAATTGTTAGATTCGTCAATAAACGATTGATCTAAGAACATTGATTGATGGATCACTCATTACCAACATTTTTCAATTTATTTTGATGACTAATGGAAAATTTTTATAAAGTCGGATTGATCATTCTCAAGATTAATCGGCATAAATTCAATACTTGTTGTCAATTAAAAAAATTAAAAATAAAAATAATAAAAATAATAATAATAAAAAACTAAGGCTCACTTGTCTCCCAAAACTTGGTGTGATGGTAAACGAACATATAAGTTTCTCAAAAACATGAAAGTTCGATTTGTACACGGTGTAAATAAACATATGAAGTGTTCAAATCACTTGTAGTCCTAGGTCATCTTCGTGGCATATTTATGCTTCTCGGATTTATCTGATAATTTTGTAAGATTGAATAGGTCATGTAGAAATACTTATACTTGGATTTTCAGCTAAGGCTCACTTTATTTTAGATAATTTGGACTAGACGGAAGGTATATGACCCATGTCTGTCCTAACAACATGACTCACTTAGATAACTCGACCATGATCCCGCTTAGCTAACTAAGCTTGGTCCACCTTGGTCCACCAGACGGAAGGCATATGACCGCACCGCACGCAGACTCACAGACTGCAAGTCTGAATGGTCCCCGGGCTTGTGTGATCAGCATGCGCGCTCTACCATCAGTCACGTGCTAGCTAGGCACCCAGATTCGCAGACCCGCCGACAGCCAGGACTGTCTGCTGGCGTGCATAATTCAAATAGCCACCTTTATATTATTAAATTTAATGTTCCGTACTTTTCCATCTAACAAAATTATTAGATTTTCAATAATTTAAGTTTTATAGCAATAAGTTATTAACCTACTGAATTTTAATTTCTAGATGGCTTTAACTTTAAATTTTAATTGTGAGTAAGGTTGTCCATTTTATTTAGTATCTGTATATATTATCAGCATTTTAAAATCTGTTATTTCACTATTTATTATAAACCTATTTCATTATAATATAATAATTACTAATTCAACAATTAATTCTGTTTTTGGTAATATTTAGGCAATTGCCCTTCGTCTGCTTCTTATTATTATTACCTCACCAACTTCCTTTTTCATTAATTATTAACCATCTATATATAACTAATAGTTCATTAATTATTGATATTTAATATCGTAGTTATTATAAATTCAAGATCGAACTCTTAAATTCATTTAATAATTTTACTTAGAGAGACTGAGTATAATCATTATATGATACTTTTGATCCTTCATATATGATTCACAATAGAAGTCAATTTTTATATAGTTAGTTTAAAGAAATAAAATTTTCAGATGTGTATGTGTCAAATATTACTCGGTATGTGGATATAAACATATTAAAGATATTTAGAATGAAAATTTATCACTGTCATGTATTCATATAAATACTTATTCCAACAACTTTCCATGACTTATTTTCTCAAAATATTTGATAAGTACTCATAGAATTTAGTATATTTTTTTCGAGATTTGACAGTGATGTGTATTATGATGAATGATATGCTTCGGCTAGAACAAACATTCCTCTAATACTATATAAGCTAGAGTGTATATTTTCACCCTTTTTTTTATTCAATGGAATATCTACCAGTACATTTACAATAAAAGATACAAATAATTGGTACTTTGCAATACAGTTGAGGGGCCAACATGTAATGTTTATCTGGTTAAAGAAACATCTTCTTTTTGTTCCTATTATTTTATTGATAATGTGAAACCAGACATCCCAAGTGTCTTAAAAATTCTGATGATGTGCCTAAGTCAATAGACCCATTGATCCTTTCTATTTTCAAGTTTCCTGGTAAGCCAATGATTATATCTATTTCTAGATGGTTAACTTAAGAAGAATATCATATTGCAAAAATATACATACTCATGCCAAACCATACATAAAGTAAGTTGATTTCTCTAATCAAACATTTATCTCTCGTCTAATTACATTTATCTCTCGTCTAATTTGTTTGCTTAATATCCCAATTTTCTTAAAATTATATTCTTTCCCAGCTTGTACGAACATCAACTATATTCACTGATATGTCACATAAAGGAGGGACCCTAAGGAGCCAGAAAGTCAAAAGTCAAGGGGACATGGCATTCAATAGTCAAGAGAATGTGGCAGTCAACAATCACGAAAAGACGGGAGTTAGACCGCTTCGTATCATCAGCCGCATAATTCCTGGTAGGTCATAGTCAGGGTAGGTCTCCAGATCCGAGACATAAGACGAAACTTGGACTAGTTCCTAGCCTGCCCCCAACTGATTGGATTTCCCCATCTCGAGCTTTATAGATGGTCCTAGTACTTTTACTAAGACAACTCCCGACTGGCTCTTTAGCGGTCAAATCATAAAAGATAAGTCCCTCGCCACAATCTCAGATAAAACCCGATCGGTTCATCACAGCTCATCCTCTTCATCAAGGGTCAGTCCTGGTAGCACATTTGAGCGGTCATCCTGAGCTATTTGTAGCTGAACCTGGGCAGGACGGAAAGCACTAAGCAATAATAATGTCAGAGAATCATAACCTCTTGTCAAAGAATAATTGTCATACGCTAGGAAATATTCTAGTGGTCTACCATTCCTTGAGAGTGGAACCTTCCTTCTACTAATAGGAGGTTGTCATACATCCTCTCTCACCCAACAGTCCCAAACACCCAATATGCTCTAACAGCGGTCAGGCTTAAAAGATATGCAGAGCCATATAAAAAGGGAGGTTCTCTGCCTTGGCCAGGTACGCACGCATCTGCACTCATCTTCAATAGTTTTTTTTTTCATCATGCACTATTTTTCTGGAAAAAAAGGACCTAACTTGAGCATTAGAGGGCCTACAGCGAGGAATTTTTCCCTAGTTTCTAGTCTCTAACGCTCCAGGTGCTTGTCTGAGTCTGTGCAGAATCTAAGTACCATCAGTTCTCCTACTACAGACTTTGGGGTTCCATGTGGGGGTTCGCCTTTTCGACGTGCATACACAGGGTGTATCAAAGTCACCTCTCTGTTAACACCAACGCCATCTCCGTCGGCCTCCGTCTAACTCAGATACTGGACATGATCAATTTGGTGCCATCTGTGGGAATCTTCTCCACCTGTTCTGGAACGTGACGATGGAGGATAATGGTAAGATCAACGTAATCATGACAATTGGAGAGTATGAATTGCTCAAGGAAGCCAAGATGCGAGCGTCTTTTGAAAGCCATACTGTTGCTTCACAACCACATAGGATACCTACAGTCTCAAAGGACCAGACCCACGCTTGAGACAGGGGGTCTAAGAGGAAACAACCTGAGGATTTCCCTTGAGCTTTCTATTGCGACCCCGACTCGGATTACTACAACA
The DNA here is from genome assembly GCF_018446385.1 of Zingiber officinale. NCBI lineage: Eukaryota > Viridiplantae > Streptophyta > Magnoliopsida > Zingiberales > Zingiberaceae > Zingiber > Zingiber officinale. The sequence continues at coordinate 51,984,014 of NC_055998.1, read as the reverse complement.
AGAAAGAGTAGTACCACGTCTCCACAGCCGAAAGTTCCCATCCAGACACTCCAAAAAGGGGAAGGCCATAGTCATTCGGGAGGAGCCGAAGGAGGTGCTCGAGGAATTGCAAGTACCTTTCTCTCTAAGGGTGCTCGAGGAAAAGCTACCAAAGGGGTATAAGCCCCCAACTATTGGAGAGTATGACGGTAGTAAGGACCCATAAGATCACCTCCATAAATTTTAGAATGTTGTGTTGTTGCACCAGTATAGTGGCATCATTAAGTACTAGGTGTTTTTAAACATTCTATCAGGCTCAACACAAAAGTGGTTCGATGGATTACCTATTAGATTCATCACTTACTTTCAGGATTTCAGGAACACCTTCCTGCACCACTTCGCCAGTAGCAAGAAGTATCAAAAAACTAGTCATTGCCTATTTGTTCTCAAGCAAGGACCTGCGGAGCCCCTAATGGTCTGTATAAAATGTTTCAACCATGTAGCCCTGGACGTCCCGTCCGCTACCTTTGATATCTTGATGAGTGCCTTCTCCCACGATCTGGTGAAAGTGGAGGTCTTCCGAGCCCTCATTCGAGAGCTTGTGAAAAATTTTGATGAGATGCTTGGAAAAGCAGCAAGCTACATTAATGTACAAGAGGCCCAGGCAGCTCAAACAAAAGAAGCCAAAATGCTTGCTCCCATCAACAAGGCGAAGAGAAGGCCACGCCAACCTCCCACTCAACCCTTTCCCCGCTCCAAGGATGTCAGACCGGGTTTTCTGCCTAGTCAGGAATCTAAGGTGGCGCAACCAGTCGAAATTGTCCAAGCTCCTAAACTTGGCCAGTAGGGACCCCGTTATTGTACCTACCATAGGTCCCACACCCATTACACAGGAAATTACGTCTAGTTCGCCCGAGATTCTCGGCGGGTAACTAAAATTGGACTGCCTCCACCTGAGATCGTGCCCAAACTCCAGAGGCTTCTCTACAATTCGCCTACTTCCACAGGACAATCAAGCAAACCCCTGCCTGAAAGCGGAGGTCAGGGAAGTCAACAGGCAGGCTGGGACAAGGAGCCGATAGAATCCCCTGAGGAAGAGAATAGGGGAAATATCGCCATCTGGGAGATCGGCATGATCTTCGGAGAACCCACGGATGGAGATTCTACCAGAGCATAGAAGTCCCATAAACGCCTCTTAGAGATACATGCGGTAGGTTACAGCCGGGAGCAAGCTGCAGGGTCGTTAATCAGCTTCAAGCTGCAAGACCTGGAGGGAGTGGAGCTCCCTCATGACGATACCCTCATAGTCAAAGTTGTCATTGCTAACAGCCGCGAATTTTGCCTTAGAAAAATAATAAGAAGTGAGTTGAAGCAAAAAGAAATAAAATGAAATAAAAAGAAGAGGAGGTCAAGGATTGAACCTTGAACCTCTTACATTATAATTTATAGAATTAATAAGTAGAAACCAATTGGGATAGAGAGAAGATATTGATAGAAAGGAAAGGGAATGCATGATAAAGATAGGAGTAAAGATCTAAGAAGAGAAAGCAAGACAAGAGCAAGAGAAAGGCAACATGCCTTCCTCCCTTTCTCTCTTTTCCCTCTCTTGCCGTGACAATTAAATGGAGAATGAAGGGGATTCATTCCCCCTTGTTCTCATCATAAATGATGAGAATAAATTAGAAAATAAAATAAATAAAAGAAAATAAAAAAAAGGGCTAAGGGAGAAGGAAAGCAAAAACTAATTTTGCTACCTCTTCCCCCTTAACATAAAAGAGAGTATGTAAAGAGGAGATTTTATTTTTCTCTCATTTCTCTCATTCTCTCCTCTCCCTCACCGAACCCTCAGTCCCCTCTCTTCCATCTTCGGCCCCAAGCCAAGGTTTTCTCCTAAGAAAGCCTAAGATACAAGGAGGACTTAGCAAGGGAATCAAGGAAAGGGAACTAGAAGAAGAGGCTACTTCTTCCATCACCACACCTTAGATCCACAAGCGAAAAGGATGTAAGCTTCCCCTCACCTGTGGTACAAGGCGTTTTATGTGTTTTTCGGATTTTATGAGGATTAGAAAACCTATAATAGAATTTAAGAAAATTCGGCCAAAGAAGAGTTTTCAAATCTAGGAAGGTTTAAACAAGTCCTCATTTCATGATATTTTTCTATGCTATGTAGGAAGGTTTTCCTTCATGTTTTTATACCTATATGATGCTTGGTCAGAGGAGTACTTAACCCTAGAATTTCGGCCAAAAATATTTTAAAGAGGTTAGGGAAATCATTGTTTAACCAAACTAGTACAAGATTCCCTCCATGAATTACTAAGGGTCTTTTGTTGGTTTTTCTTGCTTAAAAGTTACTTGGAACCAAAAGAAAATCCACTCATATGTTTCGGCCAAGAAAAGAGCTTAGGGTTAGGAAGACCTTTAAATTTAAGTAACCATGTTTATATGATAGAATATAGAGTTCTCTTAAAAAATTGCATGTTGAATATTGCTAGAAATTCATGAACTCTTCATTAAGATTTTCGGCCATGATAAGATGGATAGCTTAGAAAAGCTTAAACAAAATTTTAACATGCTCAAGACCTCTGTGATATTAAGATATGAAAGTTGTTTAATGCTCTCATGCTTAATTAGGGTATAGAGAATTTAGTTACATGATATATGACATGTAAGATCACAAGGGTCCTAGCTTGTTTATGAACCAAATTTGGATATGATGTTCTTAGTAATTTTTGCCATGAAACTTACTTAGGTTTTCCATGCTTTAGGCCACTTAAAACCTAGTTTAGAGATTGGTAGGTTTCGGCCATGAGGAAAAATAAAAGAAAAAGGAAAGAAACCTAGGAAGCCTAAGACACAATTCACATGTACGTTTATTATGCTTGTCTTTATACATGCTATGAAACTTGTATGACTTCCTATGCTTTTAGGCTATTTGAAGCAAATGTAAACACTGATGAGTCTCGGTCAAGTAGGGTTTAAATGACCTAGAGGCCTTAGAATTGAAACCAATTGTGTTAAAAATGCTTCTTATGGAAATATGATAATGTGTTGATTGAGTCACATGCTTGTATAAATTTTCCATGACCTAAATGGACCATTGTATGTTTCGGCCATGAAGGGATAGATACCCTAGAAACCCTAGAACAAAAATTAAATATGCTCATGTCACTCTACATGAAATATGATAAGTAGAAAGCCAAAGTTCTCATGCTATATGTTGTTTAATGACCTAAAATGAGGCTAGGGTAAGTTTCGGCCATACCCATTGTATGATGCCTTATTATGAATTTATACATGATGTTAGTTCAAGTTCACATGCTTGTATACTTGCCTTTAGCCCTAATGAATACTTGTTAAATTTCGGCCATGATATATGTTAAGGGCTTGAAGAACTTAGGAACTAGCTCAAATATGCTTACTATGTTACTTGGAAAAAAAATGCTATAAATATGGTTTAAGGTTTCCATGCTTTCATGACATTTGGGACCTTGTTTCACACCTGATAGGGTTCGGCCACATGAAGTTTAGGGACTTGGAGAACTTAGAAACCAAGTTAATCATGCTTATAATGCTTCCTATGAAATTGATGTGATGATAATTTAGGTTCCACATGCTTGGAGGTTGTTTTTACCTAAATTGAGATCTAAGGGGGGGTTCGGCCATGATAAGAACCCAAGGGATTAGGAAGCTTAGAACCCAAGCTAACTATGTTACCATATTTCTTATGATAGTATAATCACATGATACACCCTTATGCTTAAACATGTATGCTTGTGATTTATACTTTCCATGATATGATATGTGCTTAGAAATATGCATGCTTTGATGATATGCTATGTGCTTAAAATATGCATGCTTTCATGATATGCTACGTGGATAGAAATATGCATGCTTTGATGATATGCTATGTGCTTAAAATATGCATGCTTTCATGATATGCTATGTGGATAGAAATATGCATGCTTTAATGATATGTTATGTGCTTAAAATATGCATGCTTTCATGATATGCTATGTGGATAGAAATATGCATGCTTTGATGATATGCTATGTGCCTAAAATATGCATGCTCTCATGATATGCTATGTGGTGAAAATATGCATGCTTTTATGACATGATGTATGCCTAAGTGATGCATACTTTTTATGACATGATGTATGCCTAAGTGATGCATACTTTTTATGACATGATGTATGCCTAAGTGATGCATACTTTTATGACATAACGTATGCCTAAGTGATGCATACTTCTATGATATGCTATGTGACTAAATGATGCATTTTTATACATGCTACTTTACTTTGTAAGGCTTGTACCAAGGGTGGGCTCCTAATCAGCCCCTAGGCCTTTGGTTGTGTGATCCAGGCTAGTAAAAACAAAGGGATGGGCTCCTTAGTACGCCCCTAGGTCTATGGCTGTGTGATCCAGATCTAGTTCCTAGTATGATTCAAGACTTGCTACCTTGGATATACTTAGGAAGCGCGCATATCTACGTGATTTATCTATGTGTGGTACAAGCCGGGGCCCTAATTATGTTGATATTATGTTCAAGTATATATGTAAGAAGAAATGGTTTTAAAGATCATGAGACATACACATGTTTTTCGGATACATGTTTTCAAAATCATATTGCATATACCTTATGATCATGTTGTGATGATGCTATGATTTATGATATGCCATGATTAGATACGATTATGTTATGTTTCATGCTATGCTTTAAGAGCTTGATATGCCATGCCACCTTATGATGATACTATGATATGCCATGATTAGATATGATTATGTTATGTTCCATGCTATGCTTTAAGAGATGATATGCCATGACTAGTTATGATTTTGTTATGTTGCATGATATGCTTAAAGAGTATGATATGTTATGCCATGACTAGTTGAGATCATGTTATGTTGAGACATTCTTTGATCATGTGATGATTTTTGGTTTTAGTGAGTAGGAAAGGAACTTACTGAGCCATGAGTGCTCATAGCTTACTTTCCTTGTACCACAGATAAAGGAAAAAGCTGGATGAGCTAAAGGAGCAACAGGAGAGGCAAGGAGATGTGTGTGGAAGTGGCTAGGCAACCAAATAAGAACATGCTTTAAAAACTTTTAAAGAACTATGCTTTGGTATCGTGAATTGTAGTACCGTATGTGTGACTTGATGTTATGTTTCTACTAATTTTGATATCATGTTATTGATGCCATGATAGTGTAGTTCAGATTTGATGAAAAGAAAAACAAAAGAAAAGTTTTTATTAAACTAAGAAAATTATTTTAAGTCTTCCGCTATTTTAAAAAGAAAAATTTGTACATAGAGTATCGTAGCCCCACTACAACAAAAACCCTCATAGACATCGGTTTTCCACCGGTGTCTATTTCATTTTCGACCGATGTCTATGAAGCCGATGTTAAAAGTCTGCCATTTTAGACATCGGGTTAAAACCGGTGTAGTATCACTTAACGACACCGGTCTTCGAATCGGTTATTAACCGGTGTAGTATCACTTAACGACACCGTTTCATCAACGGTGTAAAACCGATGTAATATTGTATGTTAATAACACCAGTTTTGACAGCGGTAAATGACCGATGTAATATTATTTAACAACACCAGTTTTGCAACGGTGGAAAACCGATGTAATATGTATATTTTTTAACAGCACAAATTTAATTTCCGAAACAATGAAAAATCGACAATAATAAAAAAAATACACAAATATTCACAAATTATACAAATATTCTTCATTCAACAATATCCATAAAATACACAAATATTCACAAATTATATAAATAATCTTCTTACAACAGTATCCATAAAATACCTAAACATTCTTTTTACATCAAAAGCTAGCTAATAGATATCAACATCAAGGTAGAACATTCTTTTAACAACACATCAAGGTAGAACCACACTTCAAATGTAATCTAGCATGCATTCAGCCCACTCGAACCGCACTTTATCAATTTCAACTATGGAGTACTTGAGATTTGTAAACTGTAAAAACACATAAATAATATATTAGTAGGCATCATTCAACAACTTACTAGGCATAATACAACAACTTACTAGGCATGATAATGGTTGAACAAAGAAATATGACTACACAACAAATCCAGTGAAGCATAGAAGAGCAAAGCTACCTCTGATGAAGCTTTTAATTGCAGGGAGCAGTGTTGTCATTTTTAGTCAACTTCTATAAAATCTTCTACCATTGTTGAATGTATGTTTGTAGGACATAAACAATGTTTGTAGGTTCAAGCCGAAATAAATAAATGCTTAGGACATATTTGAAGGAAAACATCAAATAGCAAAAGATGAGATTATACTATGTATAGCCAGCCGTGGTTATATTTCTTCAAATTTATTAACATATAAAGCAGTGGTATTCAAATTGTTCACACATGCTATTAGTCTGCCAAGAACATCATCAAATTTTAGTAATTCTTTTGCAACTTTAACAGAAGCATCAATTGCTTTAGAACTCAGTTGTATTTTTCCTTCTCATGAATACATCAAGTAAATTAGTTGTGTTTTAGAACTGTGGGAAACAACACCCAAGGTGAGACATGCATAAGACTTACAGAAAAGACATACTGTGGTTGCAGAGCAATCATCTAGTAGAAATCAATTCACTAACAATTATTGAATTGAATCAGAGATGTAAACCAAAGACACGCAGGTCACTCTAGAATAATCATTAACAGTGGTTGAACTGAAGAAAAGATGTAAACCAGAGAGACGGGGAAAAAAATGATTTCTTTATTTATTAAACTTTTGATGAATACCCAAAATCACAGTGAAAACACTTCTTTAAATATCACAGAAATATATTGTATCTGTTCTCACTTATAATTTGTTTCACAAGGCTAATCAAGCATCATAACAGGTATCAATAAACTAGCACAGATGTAATTTTCAATCAATCTTTATTTAAAAAGATAGATTTTTTTTATCTATGTGCACTGCCTGTGATCTAATAATCTAAAACCCAAACGTGTGATTTTCTCAGATTACTTGATGAAATTGAATCTAAATCTATCATATGAGATCAAATAAACTAATAAAAACCTTTGCAGCATCTATATGCTTGCATGTTCTGCATGACCTGACAGGATTGTTTAGCATAAAAAGAACAAACATGACTATGAAAGGCATGCTATCATCAGCATATAAATAGACTATTTAATGAAGCAGTGAAAAAAAGAATCAAGATGACTATGAAATACATGCTATTCTTGGCAGATAAGATATCTTACCTCTGAACTACTGTATGCACGAAGAACTGTGAAAGGTTGAGGTTTCCCTCGAACATCATAGAATACTACACGTCCATTATTTGTCCCAGCAGCCAATAGATTACCATCATCACAGTATGCCAGCGATGAGAAGGGTGCCTCAAAAGGCATGCAATATGAGGGTCTTTTTGTTCCAGAATCAAACATATACAACTTTTTATCAAGACCAACTGTAACAATAATCTACAGGGAAAACAAGTCAGGATATAATGGCCATTGATTTTCTATAGAACAAGCACCTCCCATCCAACAAAACTAGCCAAACCATGTATAATTATCCACCAGAAATCCAAATCATTTAATAGATTCCTAGGAAGATAATACCTTGTCACTTGATGGAGAGAAGCAAATACCAGTTGTTGGGGCAGAATGCTGTTTCAACCAAGAAACCTGACACCAAGAGCCAGAGTGAATGGAGATCAATTTTTTAGTGAATGCAGGGAACAAATACAATTTCTCCTTCATTTTAGCAGATTAAGAAATATTATTTTACTAACCTTTGGTCTGCGACCAGTTGTATCCCAAATATGAACAGATCCATCATCCCCAGCTGTTGACAAAAGATGTCGACTAAATCGAGAATAATCAAGTACTCTTAGTACCTGAAATCGCATCACCGATACAGATTCATGTTAAACCAAAAAAGATGTTAGTAGAGCGAAAGTTTGGAATTTTCAAAATATTTGACAGCCAATAACCTGCCCATTTGGATCCTTGAGTTCAGCCCGTGTTCCGGAAGCAAGATAATGAAGTATGAGATCCCCCTTCTCGTTGATGGATGCTAAATGTTCATCTTTGCAGTTGTACATTACACCTGTAATTGTGTCAATATGACCACTCAACCGTTTGATGCACCTTTTCCTCTGCAGGTCCCATATTTTGACAATATGCCCACTTCCTCCAGAGCAAAGATATCTAGAACTTTTATTACTAAAGCTGATACAATTTATGGATTCCTACAAAATAGAGAAAAGTAAAAAAATCTTTAAAATGTTTGATATATTATGCACTCATAATTACACAGATAAGAAGTGTTTTTATTACTTAAACCCATGGCCATATTGTCATTTAGGTCCTGTTAGGCATCAATCAGAATCGGTAAGCTTACTAAAAAAATACAGGTATAGTCACCCAGACTGCGAGTATGCACTAATTTGTCCCTAATCACAACAAGGGGAAACAAGGCTCAGGAGCGGTACTTAGCATTACAATGAAACATACAAAAATAACGTAAAGGATTCATATTATTACAATTGCAAATATCGAAACACGGCACAGTCATAAAATTTCTCTTAATTTTTACCATCAAGTGAAAACTTGCAGAATAATCAAGCTGTACTCATTCTATGTTTACAAGCAACATTTTCCATGCTCTGCACTCAAACGCAAAGAAAAAAAAACTACCTGGAAAAGGAGAAAATCTAGCTTTTAAGTCTCTTATTTCTTCAATGTGTAACATCAGAATAAGCAATTTTTGCAAAGTCATCAACTGTAAAAGTCAAAGTCAGACTTTGCTATATTGGCAGACATTGCTGTACAATTAGATGAAAAGAAATAACCTACCTAGCAAAAGAGATATGCTAGCTATTTTCTTCTTATTTGTTCAACATGTATGCTAAAATTCATAAGGGAGTCAAACGAACAATCACCATTGTTCGAAGAAAATATTGATGGAAGAAAATACCCAGACACAACATAGCAAGAAGGTGGCAATTTCTATCGTGCCAACAGTTCCAGTGCTTTTCTTCCAAGAGAGACAGAGAGACAGGGGGAAAAAAATGCAGGCAATGATTTGAATGGCATCCGAGCATCTGTAAATTTCCAGAAAACCAGATGTATTGATCACAATAGAACAAATTAATGAGCAAACAATGAGCTACCTCAATGTCATCAGCAAGGTCGCTGCCGTGAGAAGGAAAGGATCCCATACTTTGGCCATTTTTATTCCAAAGTGATATCTTTTTATCGTCACCAGCACTAGCAACCACTAGGTCTGCACGAACATAAAGATTAACCTTTAGTAAGATTTTCCCACCGTAAAAGTCAGCCACCATCCGCTGGATTAACAAAATTAACTAAGTTATACAAGATACAAAATAAATTTGAATGATGAGTCATGGGAAAATTAAATTCTGACGGAAAAATTCCAATTCGATCATAATCAATGATAGCAATTAGTATTACCTCTCCCTTTTGCTTCATTCTGAATCACTCTCCATGGACATGGCCTTTAATCCTCTTCTCCTCTGCGAATTATGGAACAGGAAACAAAAGAACATGAGATGTGAATGGGATGCAGGAACGAGACGAGCAAATTAGTCGAAGGTAGAGAGAGAATTTCTACCTTTCTTGATCCCTTCTTCTCCCTGACTACATACCTCTCCTGTGAGAGATCTGACAGCCATGCTCCAGGACTCACCAACTAGATCGAGTTTGTCAAAGAAATTAGAGGAAAAAATTAGTTTTTTCGACTGTTTGATCTTAAAAATCAGATTTTTGGAGGGAATGGAAGCGTACGAGTATGCATTTTTGGACGAATTTGGATCTCTTCTTGGGTCGCTGCGGCAGCTTGCACCCCTTCATCACCATGAAGTCCTCCTCCTTCTCCTTGTTCGACAGTGAAACGAAGAATCGAGGTAGAGAGGCTGCCGAGGTTCTTTCGTCGGCGTTCTCGCCCTCGCATACCAACACCGCCGATCCCCTGGTCGTGTAGCAACGGTCATCCTTATCCGGCGACGACGAGACAGATCAGGAGTTATGGTTCTCGCTCCCGGCCGATTCCGACCTCCTGTGGATAAATCCGAGCAGTGGTTACTTCCATATCTCACCGCCGACACCTCAAACTAGATCAAACCCTAACTTTTCCGGATCAACCTCCGATCTATTACCTGAGGGGATAAAGAGGCGGGTGCAGGGGGGACTCTTGATCTGCGATGCGGCGGACATTCCGAGACGCGATTCCCCTCCGGACGCCAGATTTTACGGCTGATCCTTTGTCCCTGACCTTGATGCGGCGGAGGCGCTTGCGGCGCCCCCATTGCAGAGTGATGCGAGGACCGTTGCAGAGCCCATCGCGGCGGAGGAGAGATTGTTTTTGTTTTTTCCTCCTCCTCCTCCTCCTTCTTCTTCTTCTTCTTCTTCTTTCAAACAGGTAAAGGAAAGTGCTGCAAAATCTAAACTCGAGAGTAAAGAAGCATACATAGAAAGCAACCACCACTCCAGCCACGTAATCAGAGGGCAGTTTAATGGAGGCACTAAAGAATCCATGGAGGTAGAGATCTTGCGACGCAAATGCAGCACCTGATCACAGAACAAGGTAGGTTCAAAGATGCCCCTTTCTTTTAAAAAAAAAAATCTTTTAACAGAACCTATTCGTTGGTCGAGTGAGAGGTGGACAGTCCGGCCGTCGCCGTGAAGCATGAGGTTGGAGTCTTCGAACAGTTGGGTGTAGCCTTCCTCAAAGGAGATAGTGGCGAGGTTGGGCAACTCCGAGAGGAAAGCAACCTCATGGGAAGGGAGCAGAACTGTACACAAAAACAGGAGGAAGTAGAAAGGAAAAGATAAAGTATGGACTACCGGAATGCGAAGAAGGCCTCCTCTTCTCAACCAAATGGAGGAGTTGGAGGAGATGCGGTGTGGTTGGACGGAGAAGCAAGTTCGTCGTGTCTTGATCCTGATCGGGAAAGGATCTAGGAAGGGGGAAGAGGGAGATGAGGCTGAGAGAGATGGTCGGAGGTTTAGGTTTAGGCTGAGAGAGATGTCTCGGTTTAGGTTTACGCGAGAGAGATGGTCGCGCGGAGGAAGGGGCGGGATAAAGATTTAGGTTTGGAGGGAACTTCACAGTGTGCAGATTTTGGCTTGTGGGGAAATTAAAATATTTTATTTTAGTTCATTAACATCGGATTTTAAAAACTGATGTTAAAATTGGTGTCTATTAACGAAAAAAGGGCGCTCATAGACATCGCATAAAAAACCAATGTCTTTGAGCTAAAATCTGCGGTCATAGACACCGGTTTTTAGAAAAATCGGCGTAAAATACTCAAAGACATCGGTTTTAGCCTAAAACCGTTGTTGTTCCACTGATGTCTATGAGAGATTTTGTTGTAGTGCCCCGTCCCTTAGGGTTAGCAGGGAGGGCGGGCGTTACAGCTACGACAGTATGGACTAAAGATAAATCCATTGAAGTGCCTGTTTGGAGCTCGAGGGGGAGAGTTCCAAGGATATCTTATCACTGAGTGAGAAATCAAGGTCAACCCGGAGAAGGTTCAAGCACTCTGGGATATGCAGGCTCCCAAAAATCTAACAGAAGTCCAAAAGCTGGTGGAAAGAATCTCGGCACTCTCCAGGTTTATATCCTGGTCTGTAAATTGAGCGCTCCCCTTTTTTAATGTGCTCCTGAGAGCTTCTAAGTTCCAGTGGGATGGAGAATGTAGCAAAGCTTTCAATGAACTAAAGCAACACCTGGAGACTCTGCCCTCATTATTCAAACCAATCGTGGGGGAGCCGCTTTGAGTGTATTTGTCAGGTACCCCTAAGGCCCTGGGGCAGTTCTGATGAAAGAGCAAGACGGTGTACAATGGCTAGTGTACTTCTTCAATCATCTATTAAAAGAAGTCGAGTCTGGGTACATGACACTCAAAAAGTTGGTTTACGAGTTGGTCCTCATGGCTCACTGCTTGAGGCCCTATTTTCTGGCACATCTAATTATCGTGCTGACCAATATCACCATGGGGAAAGTTCTTACCAACACGAAAATAGTCGGTCGTCTCATCAAATGGGCAATTGACTGGGAGAGTATGATATACCTTGGTCAGCGATTAAAGCACAGGCCTTGGCCGACTTTCTGACAAAAATCCATCAACATGATTCTGAGGAAAAATGGAAGATATACGTAAATGGGTCATCTACTCAATAAGGGAGTAGAGTGGGGATATTCCTTATATCCCCTCAAGAAGATATCATTCAACTAGCCATTAGGTTAAACTTCAGAGCTACCAACAATGAGGCAGAATATGAGGTGCTATTAGCTGGACTGCAGACAGCTCGGCACGTAGGAGCCACGTAGGTAATCATTTACTCAGATTCCTAATTAGTGGCTTAACAGGTGGCCGACAACTTTGAGATCAATAATGAGAAGCTACAACTTTAAAGAGAAACATATGAGAAAATGAAGGAAGTCACAGTAACCAAAATTCCCAAGGTGGACAATCAAAGAGCAGATGAATTAGCTAGGATGGCCAGCTCTTTGACCACTTGGGTCCTAGATAAGTCGATAGCCCAAAGTTTCCTAATAGCTCAAATTGACTTGCAGAATAACTTAGAAGAACCAATTGGCTGGAGAGCCCCAATGATCCTGTATCTTCAGCAAGGTGTCTTACCATCAGATGCTGAAGTAGCAAGATTGATTAAGAAGAGAGTTCATGCTTACACACTGATCGGGGAGCAATTGTACAAGTAGACATTCTCTTGACCATTACTCAAATACTTAGGCCCGAATTAGGCAGAGTATACCCTGCAAGAGATTCACCAAGGATGTTATGGTAATCATGTGGGAGGAAGGATGTTAGCTCACAAAGTATTGTTAGCCAGGTATTTTTGGTCCACCTTGCAGAGGGATGCCCGATAATTTGTGGTCACTTGCCTCTCTTGTCAGAAGCATCAGAACCTGTCTCATCGGTCGATCGAGATTTTGAAGACCTCAATAGTCTCTTGTCCCTTTGATCAATGGAGCATAGACATCGTGGGGGCATTCCCGGTGGCCCCAAGTCAAAGGCGATTTCTGCTCATAGCGGTAAATTACTTCTCTAAGTGGATGGAGGAAGACACCTTGGCCAGGATTATGGAGAGAGCCGTTATCTAGTTCCTATGGAAAAATATCCTATGCCAATTTAAAATCCCGCATAAATTGGTCTCAAACAATGGATAACAGTTTCTAGGGCACAAGATCCAGCAATGGTGTCAAGGGTTTAGTATAACCCAGACCTTCACTTTCTTAGTGTATCCTCAGAGCAACGAACAGACTGAAGTCACTAACAGAGAGATAGTCCGGGGGCTGAAGGTCAAGTTGGGTCACGTGGACGACAATTGGGTTGAAGAGCTCCCCAGTATCCTTTAGACATACTGAACGACTCCACAAGAAAGCACAGGGCTCACTTTGTTTCACCTCATCTATGGTAGTGAGGCAGTTGTGCCGGTCAACGTTGGAATTACATCCATCCGACGATTACTATACGACATCAAGAATATCGAGCGATGGCTTTTGGAGCTAGATCTTATTAGTGAAACCCGAGAGAGAATGACTGCCCGGTTAACCGCATATCGATAATGGATGCGGTAAAATTATGATAAAAAAGTGATCCCCCATTTCTTCGGAGAAGGAGATTTAGTATGAAAAAGGATCAAGCCGGTAGCAGAGGTAACTAAGCTAGTATCTTAGTGGGGCAGTCCGTATAAAGTCATTAAAAAGCTAGCGTCAGGTGCTTATTACCTACAAGATGCTCAGAGTAGAAAGTTGGGTCACCCATAGAGTGCTAATTACCTTCAGCCTTACCATACTTGAAGGTGTTATTCTTGGTGCTAACAGTCATTTGAAAGAAAGATCCAGGGTCATGGAATAAGCACTATGGTCATATGCACAAAGTGTATGGTCGGGAGAACCCGGCTATAATTATACTTAAGTCTTTCGAAGAGTCATGAAAAATGAGGCGCTCCTGAAGCCCTCAAAGAACAGTACTTGGTCAGGTCCTAATACCCCCCTCCTTGTGCAAGCCCCGAGTAGAGGTCCTCTAGACCCTGACTGACTGCCCGAGCTTAGTTAGGCAAGGATTTAAAAATCTCATTCACAACTAGCCCTTGTAGCTCTTAGTATAACGAGTTCCGCCCCGCTTGCACACGCAAGGACTCGAGAGCACTCCCACGACTGGATCTAGCCTAGGGAAAAGTTGTGAGGAATGAATGGAGAACATGGACTAAAGAGCTAGAAACAAACTTTTATAGATAGAAAACAATAAATGTGCTAGACAAGGAATCATTTAAACTCTGAAAAGATATCATTGGACATTTCTTTAATGATCCAATGATGATCTAGGAAATCCTTCGGGCAGGACAACAGGTACCCTCCTCCAAGTTGTTAGACTGCTCCTATTGCTCCATAGGCGAGTGACCGGACAAAGCAGTCTCCTACTTGGGAGCCAAACTCTAAAGCATACAGGTACTCTTCTTGACTTGTCCGAAGGTGATCACTCTCCCCCGTCTTATAAGCTTCCAAGGCGATGGTTGAGCTGGATAGGGCAGATCGGGCTTGAGCTAGCTCCATCTATAAGGAACCTAATTTGGTGGTCTATGATTCCAAATCTTTTCGATAGCCCATAAGAGCAGGTCTTTGAAATTGAGTTCGTTAGTCCAATGCTCCATCTCCTACTTATACATAATCTTGAAGTTATCACGGCCTCGATTTACCGGGCTAGCTCCAACAATGTCTTCTCCTTGAGAGCCAACTCCTCATGATACTACTCGGCATCGCCTGTCTGGTGGAGGGTTTCAAGTTTCTTCTTATCGTCCTATAAAAGATTGGCCGCTCGTAAGGCCTCACTGAGGGCTTGTTCTTGGGTTGCATTTTGCTTTTTTAAATACTCCACCTCTGCCTTCAGTTGGTGTATTGCTGGAATGGAGTTAAAGGGATGGGATTCTAGGTCAGTAATGTGATCTTTCAAGATCTTATTCTGCCGATACATGTCCATGGACAGCTGGCTCAAGCGTAATCCTGCGGCGAAGAACTAGCCATAGAAAAGGTCAATAAAAATTTAAAGAGAAGAGCAATAAAAGAGGGTAAAGGTTTACCACAGCAACATCTTCAGAGAAGACGTCTACTTGGGAGGGAAATGTGATGGCGTCTATCTGCCCCATAGAATCCATCTAGCCATCTGCTAGCTTCCCCTCTAGCACGACTGATCCAGCGTGAAGAGGGGGGTCATGATGCAACCCCCGCTGAGAGGGCACCATGGGATGAAAGTGGAACACTTGGGACTTGGAGGATCCTAGAGCAATCCCGCTGGGACCAGGTCGAGTGGAAGTGGAAGGCCGACAGGAGGAAGGCATGGTCGGGACAACTAGCGGAGATCGCCTCCCCAGAGTGTTCTCTTCCCTATCGACCAAAGCTTTCCCTCGGTCAAGGCCTGTTCGAATTTTTGGGAGAATAGTAGAGTCGCCTAAGAGTCTTGGCTCTAGAGTGGAAGCTGGAGCTGGCCTGGGTATCTGGGTCGTGGAGGAGGCCCCCGTTATAAGGGGAGGCCTCAGCAGGTCTGAGCCTCGACTGACGTACAAGCGGCCGCTCATCTGAATCTGATCCCTCTTTCAGAGTCATGGCGCGACGAGCTAGAGGAGCAGGTGGAGTTTGTTGAGTAGGATCATGAATAAAAAGAACAACCTATATTGATTGAGGGGCAGAAGGACGAGAGGTAGAAGTAGCCGCAATCGTCCTGAGAGTGGTTAGAATGGAAGGCAGGTGGCCCCGTTCGCTCAGGATTATTCACCCTCGGTGATTTATTTCTAGAGCACTCAGTGGAAGGGGCCTAATCATAGACGCCCAGGCAAGAGTGTCCGCTATAGTGAAGTAAGGGTCAAAATAGGAAGGCAAAAATAAGTTAAGCCAAGGATAGTACTTACCTAGAGAGTGTGGCAGCTCTGAAGGAATAAAGCTTAGCCTAAATAGATACAGAACATCCTCCGTCAGCAACACCTATAGATCAAAGCGCTAGCTAGCTAGTTGCGCTGATGCCTCTATAAATGCTGGGACTTAGTAAAAGTCTCCTAGAAAAGGTGTAGAAGGAAGAGCTGATAGGCGCCTGGTGGGCCACGCTATGGCAAAAGGGAAGCTAAGGAAAAAATACTTCTCTTTCCACTCCGGCTTTGGAGGAGGTAGGGGAATGAAAAGGGCCTCCTTGGGCGAGCCTAAAAATGAAAGAGACCCTCACCATGACGTCGAGGGGTGAAAAAGTAGTGAAACAAGCGAGGAGTCGAGCGGATGTCACACAAGCGACAAATGAAGACAAACCCGCATAGGATTCGGATGAAATTAGAGGTAAGTTGACAAAGGAAAATGTGGAAATAGCGACTCACGCCGGAGAAAAAGGGATGGATAGAAAAACGAAGATTGTCTATAATCTGCTCCTTAAAGAAAGTCACATAACCTTGAGGGGGCTAGAGGAGGCGATGGATCTCGGAGGGTATGATAATGTGTGTAGCGGTGGACACTTCGTACGTAAAGCGAAGATTGTCTAGATCTACACCGCTAAAGGTCAAAACTCTACGAGCATTCCTAGACTCTAAAGGATCCATGGAAAGGTTACAAAAGGAAGAAAGGTAGGCAGAATCATAGAGGAAAGGAGAGAAGGGGAGGCACCTCTGACTATCAACAAGAAATCCAAGAGAGAAGTCAAAGGGGACTATTTATAGTCAACAGAAGAGGCATAAGGTGCAACAACTTGGTATCAACACCAATCGGATGAATCATAGAAGAAGTGGATGGCATCAGCCAGGGATAAGGAGGTTGCGTTGGTAGTTGGATCGTCATAGAATATCGTGCAGGGTTTGTCTTGTCTGGAAAGGGTAGATCAAAGGGACACGTGGTAGAAAAAGAATGGAAGTCTTTATTACATCGAGAACCGACTAGACTACAGCGACCCTCGTTGGAGCGAGCAGAGTGACTCTAAAGTCGTTGTAGCTCACGACCGGGCGGGCGGCTGACATTGATACAGGATGACTCACCCAAAAAAATAGAGTGACTAGTGTTTGCAGTAAGACATAACTAAGGGGAGTGATCCTCCCCTATAATGATACCTGCCCTGATAGATGGGTCGACCAGGCATCCACTAAGTGGTCAGACACTTAGTCTATCACTTAGCTGTAAAAGTGAAAATATCCAAGGGTCCCAGGTGAGCCTGTCGGATATTCAAGGACACAGCTCGCTAACAACATATCCACTTACCCAACATCCACAATAACCACAGTTCCAAAGTTCAAGAGAAGATTTAGGACATTACATCATTGTTAAACAAAGGAAGATAGTTACAAGACACTCTAGGCTATTCGAAAATAAGGAAAGCTTCTTCAGGGAGCTCGTTGAGTAGGCGAGTGAGATCTAAGAAGTCTTCGGGGGAGGGGGGCTGATCATAGTAGACCTTTCTCTTGTAGTTGCACCAAAGCCCCTTCATCGCCATAGCATAGCATTTGATCGATGGGGCGGCCTACCTTAGCCCCAAAGTCCTTGGAAGCTAAGAAGGAGGTCTCATGAGTTGCAAGACGAGAGTCCTCCCCACCTCGGTACTTCTTCAACTCTTCCTAGACCTTGTACATATCAGCTCTCGCCCCTTTTAACTCCTAGCAGGTAGCCACTGCCTCAGCCTTGGCCGCCGAAAGCTCAGCCTGTATAGACTTGATGGCAGCCTGAGCCGCATCCACTTATTTCTAAAGGGTGGCTTCCCGATCAGCACTGGCAGACAGTTCAGCCATTTTACTGGCCAGGTCTATCCGTAGGGAGGCATGGGACTCTTGGAAGTCCTGTAGTTTGGAGGAGAGGTTAGCAACCTCTATGTCCTTTGCCTCCAACTCAGCCAGGATTTGGACGCACCTTAGGCCCTTGGACTTAAGTTTATTTGCGTTGGTCTCTAAGGTGGTCTTCAGTGACTTCACCTTATCAGACTCGACACGGGTTAGACCCCGGGCAGTTCAAGTTTAGTCCTCCACCATTTGCAGGTGGGATTGTAGTAAACTCTTCGGGATTGCTAGATTAAAAATTTAACCCGCTGTCGTGAGAGATACCAGTTCTTGAATATGAGCCCTTAAAGACTCATTTTCCCAATGAAGACTGGATATAAACTGAGAGATGCTCAACCCCATGACACAGGTCTGTAAAGAGCACAGGAATAGCAACGCTTCGAGGATATGAAGAGGGAGCAACTAGAACTTACCGATACCATCTGTTGGGAAAACTGGTCGGACAAGTCCATCTGAGGGTATTCCAAAATCTAGTTGACTGTTTTCTTCCATGAGTTAACCATGATGACATGTAGCTATACCTGGCCACAGTTGGGAGAAGTGCTGGAAGAAGAGGCTGGGCCCAGCACTTGGAGGGACGGTAGTCGAAAAGAGGAAGTGAATACATACCGCTCCTTGGAGCAGTCTTTAGAGCGAGAGGAGAACGTAGGAGCTACAGAAGATGGTAGATCCAAGGAAGCTCCAGCAGAGAAGGCGTGAAAGTCGTGGGCTGGTGCCCTGGTCGGGAGGGTGTTTGTTCCGTGACTTGAGTAGGGACAGGAGAAGAGGTTGTGACCTTTGAGGATGCTGGAGTGCTTGCCCGGGAAGGAGTCTTTGCCTGGGCAGACACCCGTAGTAGGGACAGCCTCTTGGGGGAAGATTGGACGGAGGGAATAATGGGTCGCCTCTTGCATTGAAGGCATAAGGGGCACTCAAAGGTTGGAAAAGATGTCTTCTCACTAGCAGTAGCGGAGGTGGAAGCTTACACTGAAGGGTGAGATTCATCTTCAAGGACCTCATGTTCTCCCATTTGCTGAGAGGAGGCTCTTGCTAAGGCGCTGGCCTGGGAACCTTCTGGCAAGACATAATCTCTATTCCGCATTTTCATAGAATGTCACTGGGCATCTTAGAGGAGTCGAGGGCAAAAGCTTTGAACATGATGATTTCTGTAGGTAAAAGAAAATACCTCATTTAGTGAAGATATGAGGGAGGAGTTGTTTGATCTTACCAAAAGGTGCAGTCAAGGGCATCTAGATGGGACTCAACACGAAGGTATACAACACACTCTCCCGTAGTAAGGAAGGGAGTTGAAGTTGCACCCTATCCAATTTTCCAGAAGAAGTAAAGCAATCTGGCTTGTGATGATGGTCGATTAACTCAGAGGAAGGGGGAAGACCTGAGCGCCACTCAGTGTGCCAGGCCACAGGTTCAGGTAGTTGCATATAGAAAAAACTGGACTTCTAGCCTTTATTAGAAGAAGACATGCCTGTGAAGAACTTACACCCGGGCCAAGACTGCACCATGAAAACGCCGAGTTCCAATGATTTGAGGGAATAAAAATGATGGAAAAGTTGAGGAGTTAATGGAATGTCGTATAGACAGCATAGGATTACCATCCTGCACATAGTGGGGAAGGTTTTGGGAGCAAACTAAGATAAAGGGATACAAAAATATTGACTCAACTCCGAAAAGAAAAAAGGGATGGGGAAACGCAGACCGTCAAAAAGCTGGTCCTTAAAGAAAGCCACACAATATGGAGGAGGATAACAGAGATGATCATCAAGCCAAGGGATGCGAAGATTGTAGGCTTTAGAAAGCTTTAGGCTAGATTGCACTAACTTAAGATCACCCCTATCAAAGTCGGAGTGGAAGAAGGCATACCAGGGGACTAAAGTCTCTCCGGCCATAATCAAAAAATACAGAAGCAGGGGAAAAGGGAAATGAATACTTACGAAGGAAACACATAGAGGCTAATGCAAATAAGTAGAGAGGAAGAAGTCTGGAGGAGAAGAAGCAACGATGAATAGCCGCTCGATGCCTTTAGCATTTTTAAACTAAAACCACCAAGTGACATAGGGAAGTGAGCTAGGCATTCAAATAGCACTGGGAAGGATAGTTGTCTGATCAAAAGAAGGGGAGCACTATTAAGTCCCATTCAAAAAGCATGTGTCAGGCATCGTATCAAAGGAAGTCAGTCAGACATGTGTCAGCTTCTTATAAAAGGGCATTTATGATGAAAAAGATAAGAAAATCATGAGGTTGATATGGGGGCACTGGCACCATGCCTCGAGGACCAACAATTCCTTGTGGTTACCTTGGGAACAAGAGTAGAAGGTAGCGGGAAGTGATGATCAGAATTTGGCGCCTCGCCCCAATCTCAGAACCAGAGTAAGATTTAAATTTAGTCAATGCCTAAGTACAGAGTGGGAGTCATGACCACAGGCTGCTCTAAAGTCCGTAGAAGTTAAGTCCACAGGCATGTTTCCTTTGCTCACCAACAACCTCCCGGTCGATATTCCAAACTCTCGGCCTATTATGAGTTATAAGCAAACATACTCTCGTGACCAACGACCTCTTGGTCGATATTCCAGACTCTCACCTCAGTGCGAGTTATAAGTAAGCATGCTCTTGTGACCAATGATCTCTCAGTCGGCGTTCCAGACTCTTGCCCCAGTGCGAGTTATAAGAAAGCATGCTTTCACGACCAACGACCTCTTGGTCGGCATTCCAGACTCTCACCCCAGTGCGGGTTATAAGTGAGCATTCTCTAGCGACCAACAACCTTTCTGTCACCGTTCTAGACTCTCACCCAATACGAGTTATAAGCGAGCATGCTCTCGCGACTAACGACCTCTCAGTCGGCATTCCAGACTCTTTCCCTAGTGTGAGTTATAAGCGAGCATACTTTCGCTATTGGGAACGTTGGCTGGCTAGAAGGGGATTGAATAGCCCTTCACAGAATCAAAAGCAAACCCTTCTCGGACTTAAAGGAACACTTGCATAAAATAAAACAAAGAAATAAACTAAAAGATGAGACTCACAGCTTTTACTTGGTTACAACCGGGGAGGTTGTTAATCCAAGGAAATGAATCACACTAAGTATCTCCTTCAGGCGGAGAAGCCTCTTACAGCAGTGAAAGCATAAAAAGATGAAGCTAAACTAACAAAGTGAAGTGCACAAGTGTTGGAACTCAAATTGCTTGTTGTTATTCAGCTTCTAGACCAAGACTGTATTTATAGGCTTGATCGGGGCGCCTAGAAAGGTCCCAGGTGTTAGAGTGTATACTAAAAGCCTAGCTTTTTGTAAATATTTATTTTTGAAATAAAAAATCACATTGGTCAAATGTCTACATTTATATGCTAAGTGTAGTTGTTCAATTAATTTATATTGTAGATAACATGGTGTGTGGTGTCACACACAGAAGATCATATTATCAGTTTCTTATAAATTATAAATAGTAGCTCATGACTAAGATGGATAGGAACAAATCATTGGAATAGTCATAGTGTAATTTGGTATTAGTTTATCTTGACTATAAAATTATATTAGTATATTCTGAGTGTATTAAGCAGGACCATTTAAGATAGTTTCTTTTTATACTGACTGCATAAAAGAACAAGACTTTGTTATTATGGAAGTGTGTGCTCTTAATTCTAATATAATAACAAGCACATATATTTAGTATTTATTTCTTTAATTTATCAAAGGGTGTGATTTAGTTCAATAAATCAATAGGCCCGATAAGTTGGGAAATAATATTATTTATAGTGTGTGTTGTTGATTATAGAAGGAAACTGTGTCCTAGAAATCTAGGTTGATGATGTCCCCAAGAGGAGCTCATAAGGATTGTCATGTAAACCCTCCAGGTGGACTTAGTCCGACATGACGATAAGGTTGAGTGGTACTACTCTTGGAGCTAGATATTAATTAAGTGAGTTGTCAGTAACTTATTTAATTAGTGGATATTCTATATCTTAAACATAGAGAGATTAACACACTCATGATAAGAAGGTGCCCATATAGCAATATGAGATTGATGCGGTAATTCAATAATAACTTTTTAGTGGTATGAGTTATTATTGATAAACTCGAGTTGGGTGTTCGGGGCGAACACGGGAAGCTCAAGTTCATCGGGAGACCAAAACCAATTCCTCCTGTCGGTCCCTGTCGTAGCCTCTTAGTTATAAAATCTTATACCCACCTAAACCCACCTTCTTACCCATCCCAAGGTAGTCGGTCAAGCCAAGCTTGGAGCCCAAGCAAGGGCCAGCCAAGATAAGGCTTGGATGGGTTGAAGTGTGGTCGGCCTAGCTTGAACCCAAGCTTAGGTGGCCGGCCACAATAAAATTAAAAGGATTTTATTTTTTAAAATCTTTCCTAATGTGGAAGCCATGATTTAAAAGAGAGTTTTAAAATTAAATCTTTCCTTTTATAGTTTCTACAAAAGATTAAGAGAAAGGTTTGATATCTTTCCTTATTTGTAGATTGAAAGGAAGATTTTAATTTTGGAGAAAACTTTCCTTATTGTAATCATCCACATGTTTTAATAGAGAGATTTTAATTTATAAAAGTTTCCTTTTATAACCAACCATGAAGGGAATTTTTAAAGAGAAATTTTTATTTTAAAAATTTTCATAAATAAATTAGGAAGTTTTAATTTTGTGTTTAAAACTTTCCTTGTTTGGAAGATTTGAGGTGGCCGACCAATAGAAACAAGAAAAGGGAATTTTAATTAAATTTTCCTTTCATTGGCAAGGAAATTAAGGAAGTTTTTAATTAAAACTTTCCTTATTTGCCAAGACCAAGGAATATAAAAGAGAGGGTAGAGGTGCCTCACCTCATTATAATATATCTTCTATTATTCCTCTCTTCCTTGGTGGTGGTCGGCCCTCTCTTCCTCTTCCTCTCCTATTCTTCTTCCTTGTGTGGCCAGCACCATCTTCATCTCAAGGAGCTTGGTGGTGGCCGGATCTTGTTAGAGGAAGAAGGAGAGATGGGAGGCTTTGTTTCTTAGCATCCCTTGGAGCTTGGTTGGTGGCCGAAAGTTCTTCATCTCTTGAAGATTGTTGGTGGCCGAAATTTGCTTAGAGAAGAAGGAAGCTTAGGTGGATTCTCGTCTCGGTAGATCGTCGCCCACACGACATCCGAGATAAGAAGAGGAATATAATAGAAGATCGTGAGATTTATTAGCTACAAAGAAAGGTATAACTAGTTGTCTTGTTCCGCATCATACTAGTTTTCTTTGTACGGATTTTGAAATACCAAACATAAGAGGCTAACGTTTCTAGGTTTCGGATTTATGATTTGAATTTGTGTTTCTTTTTTTTTCGATCTTGTGATTCGATTGTTCTTATTGGTTAAACCTAGGGTTACTATAAGGAGATTAAATATTGAATTTCATTGAAAGACTTTGTCTAGGAAGTGGTGGATGCTCCCATAACCAAGAAGGCCTAGTGCCTCGCCATGTTTAACCTGGAAGCTAATCTCTGAAATAAATATTTAATCAAATTTGTAACATAGGTGGATTTGGTTTAATAATATTAAGCATCATTTGCGATCAAAGTCTAAACTTCTAAGAACAAATAAATTGAATTTTAAATCAATAATGTTAAGTTTTGTTTGAGATTCTAAATTTAATTTCTAAAGAACACAATAGGTTGTTAGGAAAGGTTCAGGACTTGTACAAAATTTTTGTACAGGGAAACCCGTATGATATTCCGAGTAGCAACCAACACCAGGTGCCTGGAGTGGGATAGAATTCTATCCCCAACACGTAGGTCAACATCTATGTCGAACATGATAAAAGTTGGGTTCCGGGCGCCCAGACTCCGGGCACCTGAAATGGGTCTGGGCGCCCGGATCCTCAAAGTCAACCCCATTGACTTTTTTGGTCCGGGCCTTCTACTCCGGTATTGCTCGCCTCGGTTTGGATCTTATGCTCCGACTTCGCTCGCTTGGGTGATTTCGGCCAACCGAAATAAGGCTCACCCGAATCCAATTTTGACCTTCTCCTCGAGCAGACTTCCGTTCCGACTTCTCGTCCCTCAAACGTCGCTTATGTTCTTCTCGTCCATCGGTGTACTATTCCGCGACACCTCATCCCTCAGATGCACCGAGCCCGTCGGCTCTCTCCTGTGCCGTCCTTCTCACTAGCCGCGACTTCCGCTCGACTTCCTGTGCTCCTAAGCTCCTGCACACTTAGACACAGGGATAAAAAACTAGTAGGACCTAACTTAACTTGTTTGATCACATCAAAACAACCTTGGGGTTCCAACACTCGCGACAAACAAGCTCACGGTCGGTGTTCCAGACTCTCACCCCAGTATGAGTTATAAGCGAGTATGCTTCGCGACCAATGACCTCTCGGTCGGCGTTCCAAACTCTTTACACTAATGTGAGTTATAAGTGAGAATGCTCTCGTAACCAATGACCTCTCAGTAGATGTTCGAGACTCTCACCCCAATGCGAGTTATAAGCGGGTATGCTCTCGCAACCAACGAACTCTCGGTTGGCGTTCTAGACTCTCACCCTAGTGTGAGTTTATAAGCAAATATGCTCTCGCAACCAACGACCTTTTGGTCAGCCTTCTAGACTCTCGTCCTAATGCGAGTTATAAGCGAGCATGCCCTTGCGACCAATGACCTTTCGGTCCGAGTTCCTGACTCTCATCCCAATACGAGTTATAAGTGAGTATGCTCTCACGACCAATGACCTCTCGGTCGGCGTTCCAGACTCTCGCCCCAGTGCGAGTTATAAGTGAGGATGCTCTCACGACCAACGACCTCTCGGTCAACTTTCCAAACTCTCGCCCCAATGCGAGTTATGAGCGAGCATGCTCTCGCGATCAATGACCTCTCGGTTGGAGTTCCAGACTCTCGCCCTAGTGCGAGTTATAAGCGAGCATGCTCTCGCGACCAACGACCTCTCGGTAGGCGTTCTAGACTCTCGCCCCAGTGTGAGTTATAAGCGAGCATGCTCTCGCGACCAACAACCTCCCGGTCAGTATTCCAGACTCTCGCCCTAATGTGAGTTATAAATGAGCATGCTCTCATGACTAACGACCTCTCGGTCGGCGTTTCAGACTCTCGCCCCAGTGTGAGTTATAAGTGAGCATGCACTCACGACCAATGACCTCCCGGTCGACATTCCACTCTCACCCCAGTGCGAGTTATAAGTGAGCATGCTCTCGCGACCAATGACCTCTCGACCGGTGTTCCAGACTCTCGTTCTAGTGCGAGTTATAAGCGAGCATGCTCTCACAACCAATGACCTCTCGATCGGTGTTCCAGACTCTCACCCCAGTGCGAGTTATAAGTGAGCATGCTCTCGCAACCAACAACCTCCCGGTCGGTATTCTAGACTCTCGCCCCAATGCAAGTTATAAGCAAGCATGCTCTCATGACCAACGACCTCTCAATCAATGTTCCAGACTCTCGCCCCAGTGCGAGTTATAAACGAGCATGCTCTCACGACCAACAACCTCCCAGTCGGCATTCTAGACCTCATCCTGGTGTGAGTTATAAGCGAGCATTCTCTCCTGACCAATGACCTTTTGGTCAATGTTCCAGACTCTCGCCCTAGTGCGAGTTATAAGCGAGCATGCTTTTGCGACCAATGACCTCTTGGTCGGCATTCCAGACTCTCGCCCCAGTACGAGTTATAAGTGACCATGCTCTCATGACCAATGACCTCTCGGTCAGCACTCCAGACACCTGCCCCAATGCAAGGTACAAGCAAGCACGGTAAAGGTGCTAGAATTCTGTTCTGTTTCAATTTCCCTGTACAAAAAAAAATTGTACAAGAACAGAACTTTTCCTAGCAACCCGCATGTTCAATCAGTCATGTGTTTAACCAATCAAGCAAGTTCTTGAATAATCAAAGCACACCTTGATCGAAGTACAAGATCGCTGGCCTCTTGTGTTGGTATTCCAAAAACGATACAAAGAAAACTCGACTAATTACGCAGCGGAATTAAAAAACTAGTTGTACCTTTTCTTTGTAGCTAAAGACCTCTTGATCTTCTGCCATATTCCTCTCCTCTTCTTGGATGTCGTGTGGGTGACAATCTACCAAGACAACACCACCCTTCCTCTCTTTGGATCCAAACCACCGGCAATAAAAGGAGTCTCTAGGATGGGGCACCTTTTAATCTTCTTCCTTCTCTTCTTCTTCCTCTTCTCCAATCCATCGTCCACCAAGTAGGAGGGAGAGCCGACCACCAAGGAGGAGGGGCATCGGCCACTAAGGATAAAGGGGGTTTTGGTCCTAGCAAAGGAGAAGGGGAGGGGCGTTGGCCCTAGGTGAGGAGGAAAGGGAGGGGCACCGGCCACAAGAAGGAGAAGAGAGAAAAATTAGGGAGAATTACGTTTTAGGGGGCACTATTAGTGAGAGCCCTATAGTCAATCATGTGATGATTGTTGTATGGACTCAATGTATCATATTCCTATATATATATATTTATAAAGATATTTCTTTATGGTTATTATACTTACTTGTATTGGTGTCAAATAATTAAGTATAATAGCATCCTTGAGTAGAAGGTTCATATCTATATCAATCGATTGGTTGAATTGATGATGAGATGATATAGAGAATACTACTCTTAATTATTCCTAGTCAAGTATTAACATTCAGGGACAATGTTAATGCGTTGAGACTAGCATGTAGGTCAACTGGATGACTTGATCTCACAAGTTATGGATATTAGATATCAAGTTGACACATGTGTATGCATTAGAGAATGTATACTGAATGACCCACTATGAGAAAGTATCATGGATCGTTATATGAGTGTCATATACTTTCTCATGTGACTATTAGTATGACTATCAGTCCTTGGACCTGAAGTCACCATGGTTCCCTGCATAAGGAGTTGCATACTTTGGCTTCATCAAACGTCACCCGTAAATGGGTGGACTATAAAGGCGACTACTGGGTATGTAACAAATTATGTGGAGGGATGTGAGTGATGTAAATGGAATATATCCTCCTATATGATGGGAGTGACATCATGATTCTTGATAGAGTGAGACCACTAAGTGCATGACCATGCCCAAATGAGTCAATATGAGATATTGAGCTCATTTGATTAGAGTGAGTCTACTTGGAGTTCAAGACATAGATTGATTAGAGGATGACACGGTCTATGCCTCAATTGATCAATCTAGATGTCATGGATAGAAGGACATTGTCACATATTGTGAGAGTCACAATTAGTAGTCACAAAGGTGATGTTGGATCTCAACATTCTTGTAACTTGGGTAGTAATGATGTGTTGCTAGATACCGCTCATTACTTATGTTTCTAAATGGTTTTAGGAGCATTGCCAACGTTATAAGAACCTATAGGGTCACACACAAAGGACAATTAGATGGAGATTAGGTTCATATGATGGACCAAGAGGATTAGGTTCATATGATGAACCAAATTAGATTAAGAGTAATCCAAATTAGACTAATTGAGTTGGACTTAATTTGATTCATGTGTGTTAAATGAGTCTAATTTAGACTATGATTCATTGAGACAATTTAATTCAATGAATAGATATTCATTAAATTAAATTGACTTGAATTAAAGCTTAGATTTGATCAACCATGGGAGATAAAAAAGGGTCAAGTTTGACTTGATTTGAGAGGGAAGATGAAGGGTCAAGTTTGACTTGACCAAATGCCACCTCATTGTCTGTAACACCCACGAAGTTTTATAAGTACATGAGTATTATTTTCATTAGAGCATGGAAATTAATAGAAAGAATAAGAGAAAAAGAGGACTAAGAAACAAAATAAAAATAAATGGTAAGAAGTGGAGGCCAAGGATTGAACCTTGAACCTCCCACAAATAATGGAGGAAGACTAATGATATAATCACCACTAGGATAATGAGTAACATATGGATAGGAAGGAATAAAAATGGTAGTTAAAGGAGAGAAGAAAAATAAAGCAAAGAGCAAGAGAAAACCAAACTTCTTACCTCTTCTTCCTCTTGGTTAAGAGAAGGAACAAGAAGAAGGCAAGTTGCCTTCCTCACCCTTCCCTCTGCTCATTTTCGTGGGAATCAAGAGAGGAGTAATGGATGAATTAAGGGAAGGATTAATGAAGGCATAAATTTCCCTCATGATGAATAAATATGAGAAAAGAAATCTCTCATTTTCCTCCTTCTTCCTCCTCCTTCTCCTTTCTCTCTTCTCCACCGAGACCAAGGAGTCTTCCCTCTCCTTGATCCAAACACTAAGTTAAGTTCTTCTCCAAGAAAGCTAATTTCCAAGAAGAAATCTTCAAGTTCTAGCCCTTCCAAAGCAAAGGAAACCAAAGGAGGCACAAGAAGAAGAAGCTTCTTCCTTTCTTTAGCGACTAGAACATTTTTCTCTAGAGAAACCACAAGCGAAAAGATGTAAGTTCCCCTCACCTGTGGTACAATAGCTTATAGAGATTTTTCATGTAAATAGATTTGCTTAACAACCTAGGTATTGGTTCATGAAAATCCATGGGTTTTAAACAAGATCAAAAGGAAGAATCTAAGTTAAAGACCCAACTAGATGTGCTCAATATACTCCTTGTGACATGTATATTATGGTAGGAGTTTATCTTTATGTTTTTACGCTAAAAGGGTCATAGGTTCATGAACTTAATATTTCGGCCAAGCATGAACAAAGAACTAGAAGAACTTCAAAACTAAATTAAGCATGATCTCTTGTACTCATAATATGTGCTCTATGATAATAGTGTGGTTAACATATTTGTTCCCAATTGTATGTGGATTTAACTTAATTTTTCATTCACATGGGTAGTCGGCCATGATAAAAACCAAAAGCCTAGGAGAGCTTTAAATCTAAAACTAAGCATGCTATGTTTCTCTAAGATAGGGTAATAATGATGTGCCATGATTAGATGAAAATATAAACCCTATTTGATATGCAAGAAAATTCAGCCATATTAAGATGTGAAGCCTAGGGAAAATTTATAACAAGTCTAAGATGCATATGACCTTCTTGATGAAATGATATGAGGTTAACTTGTTGCTTTATGCTTATTTGTTGCATAGAATGATGATTACATGTTTATAACCTTCGGCCACTTAAGGTTCCAAGACCTAGGATGATTAGAACTTGAACCAAATTGCTTATGTTATTTCCTTATAAATGATACCTTGAAATTGTGTAGGTTCTCATGTTTTTTTTAAAACACTTGAACTTTGGTTTTGAGTCCTACACCATTCGGCCATATCATGTTTAAGGGCTTAGGAAACCTAGAACCTAACTCAACTATGCTTATGTTAGTCCTTAAAATGTTTGCTATGAAATATGTTTAAGGTTCTCATGCTTTTAGGACACTTGAACCTTGGTTTTAAGACCCATACCATTCGGCCACATCATGCTTAAGGGCTTAGGAAACCTAGAACCTAACTCAACTATGCTTATGTTAGTCTTTAAAATGGTTGCTATGAAATATGTTTAAGGTTCTCATGCTTTTAGGACTTGAACCTTGGTTTTAAGACCCATACCATTCGGCCACATCATGCTTAAGGGCCTAGGAAACCTAGAACCTAACTCAACTATGCTTATGTTAGTCCTTAAAATGTTTGCTATGAAATATGTTTAAGGTTCTCATGCTTTTAGGACACTTGAACCTTGGTTTTAAGACCTATACCATTCGGCCACATCATGTTTAAGGGCCTAGGAAACCTAGAACCTAACTCAACTATGCTTATGTTAGTCCTTGGAATATTTGCTATGAAAGTTGTTTTAAGTTTTCATGCTTTTAGGACACTTGAACTCTAGAAACAAGTCCTACAAGTTTCGGCCATGATGAAAGTAGAGACCTAGGAATCTAAGAACCCAAACCAAACATGTTCAAAGTATTCCTTATGATGTAAGATATGATAAAGGCTTGGGGTTCATATGCTTTCATGTTGCTTACTAAACTAGGTCACAAATTAACATGTTTCGGCCACCACATGATATTAGGGTAGAAACCTAATTATGATCTTTTATGTGCCTCACATGCAATGCCTTATGACATGATAAGAATGTGCTATGTAGTTATACCAATTTATGTGATTAGGACTTATGAGTAACAATGTGCTATATGCCTAAATTCAAGATATGCTGTGTGCTCAAATTTATGATGTGCTGTGTGCTTAATTATGCTTATGATCATGATATGCTGTGTGCTTAAATATGCTTATGATCATGAAATGCTGTGTACTCAAATTCATGATGTGCTGTGTGCTTAATTATGCATGTGATCATGATATGCTGTGTGCCTAAATTCATGATATGTTATGTGCTCAATTTCACATGCTTTAAGTATGCCTAAGAGTTGCTTCCCTACAAGTGGGATCAAGAGCACTCTTCATGATATGAATATGATAGGAAAGTTATGCTAAGAATTATATTAATATGACATGCTACTTTACTTTTAAGGCTTGTACCAAGGGTGGGCTCCATAAGCGCCCCGGGGTCGATGGACTAAGAAACGGGCCTCGTTAGGGATGGGCTCCTAAGTGCTCCTAGGTCGATGGACTAAGAAACGGGCATAGTATGTATGCCTTGTAGGGTTCAAGACTTGCTACCTTGGACCTACATAGGACGCGCGCATTTATGTATGTGGTACAAGCCGGGGCCCTAATTATGTTGAGATTATATTTAAGTATGTATGTTATAAGTTTTAAAAGACATGTTGCATATGTTTTCATGATGCATGTTTAAGAGTTCACCTTGCATATACCTTAGGTGATGCCATGATACCTTATGTTTATGTCATGATGATGCCATGATATTTATGATGATGCTTATGACATGTATGATGTTTATGTTGTGTGATACCATGATATCTTATGTTTATGTTGTGATCATGCCATGATATGCTACAAGATATGATGAAATTATCTCCATAGGATATGACTTGTGTTCTTAATATGCTATACGGTTTTTGTGAGTAGGAAAGGAACTTACTGAGCCATGAGTGCTCACAGCTTACTTTCTTCTACTACAGATAAGGGCAAGGGATGGATGAACTAGGGGAGCAGCAGGAGGGGCTAGAAGGATGTGTGTGGCAGTGATTTGGCTAACGAAAAAGAAAAGACCTGCTTTCATAAAAATAAGAATTTTGCCTAGCTTTATGTCACTACTTCATAACTCCATGACATTTTATTATGTGTTTGAGTATCATGTCTCAAAAATATGTTAAGTATGCTGTGTGGTTTATATGTTAGATGATTTGTCATGGTGATTTAAAAGCTAAAGAAAAGTTTTATAATTTTACGAATAAGACTTCCGTTGTAATTAGTAAATAAGTATGGTAAAGTAACCCCCGTGGCCTTAGCAGGAGGGGCGGGGCGTTACATTGTCACTTGGCATGGGTCGACCAATGATGGTGTTCCACATCATCAAGGCCACATCAATGTGTGCCACCTCCAAGAGCCATGACTCTTGGTATTCCATGGAGGTATTAAACCTCCATTAAGTGGCCGTCCACTTTAGGTGTGTGAATAAATTGCATGGTGTGCTCATTCACTTCTTCTTCTTCCTCTCTAGTTTTTCTCTCCTTCTCATCCTCCATTGCCGAGACTTCTCAAGGGTGCTAGCACACTCTAAGTTGTTCTCTCCACCTTTTGTCCATGTGGATACGTGTAGAGGAGTGTTCACTTGACACTCTATGAGATCCGGCAACTTTTGGACGAGCGGGATAAGCGAAGGGAATCGCTACAAGGGTAATGCTCTTTTCATGTAGATCTAAGGTAGATCTAGTGTAGACAAACATGTACAAGATTATTTTATATATTTTCGCACGGATCCATGGCTAGCTTCGGGGTTTCCGCAACGCAAAAAGCGGCTTTTGCGGCCCGAAATGCTAACAAGCACCACCTACTCCTTTTATAACCTTTGTTATTGGTTACAAAGAAAGAAAAAATAACAGAATTCAGTTTAGAAAAATTCTCGCTTTTTATAACCAAGTTAAACCAAACCAAGTTAAACCAAACCAAGTTAAGCCAAACCAAGTTAAACCAAACCAAGTTAAACCAAACCAAGTTAAGCCAAACCAAGTTAAGCCAAACCAAGTTAAACCAACCCAAGTTAAACCAAACCAAGTTATGGATGGGTGGATGCGAGGCTTTATATAGAGGCTACAACAGGGACCTAGAGGAGGAATTAGTTTAGGCCTCCTGATGGTTTTAGGCTTCCTGTGTTCGGCATGAACACCCAACCCAAGTCCATCAATAATGACTCATACCACTAAAGGGTTATTATTGAACTACCGCACCAATCCCATATTACAATATGGGCTCCTTCTTATCGTGAGTGTGTTAAACTCCTTGTGTTTAAGATATCGTATGTTCGTTAATTAAATAAGTTACTGACAACTCAATTAATTAACATCTGATTCCAAGAGTCATACCACTCAACTTTATTATCATACCGGACTAAGTCCACCTATAGGGTTTACATGATAATCCTTATGAGCTCCTCAAGAGGACATCATCAGCCTAAATAATTAGGACATAATTTCCTTCTATAATCAACAACACACCATATAAATAATACTATCTCCCAACTCATCACGGCCTATTGATTTAACGAATAAATCTCACCCATTGATAAGTTAAAGAAAATAAATACTAAGTATACGTGCTTGTTATTATATATAGGGATTAAGAGTATGCACATCCATAATAATAGAGGTTCTGTTCTTTTATGTAGTCAGTACAAATCGAACAACCTCAAATGGTCCTGCTCAATACACACATAGTGTACTAGTGTAATTTTATAGTCAAGACAAACTAATACCAAATTACACTACAACCGTTCCAATGGTTTATCCCTATCCATCTTGGTTGAGAGCTACTATTTATAATTTATAAGGAACCGATAACATGATCTTTTGTGTGGCACCACACACCATGTTATCTACAATATAAATTAAATGGACAATTGCATTGACATATATATAAATATAAAATGTAAAAATTTGACCAAAGTGATTCTCATTTCAAAATATTTTAAAACAGATATTTATACAAAATCTAGGCTTTTAGTATACATCCCAACAATCTCCCACTTATACTAAAAGACTATGTTGTCATAAATGCTGCCATACATCTGATTCCTATCCCCTCAACATGCCTATCAAAAGCCCTCACCGGAAGGGCCTTAGTGAAGGGATCTGCCAGGTTATCTGCTGATGTAATCTTAGCGACAACAATCTCTCCTCGTTTTACAATGTCTCGTATCAGGTGGTACTTGCGCTCAATGTGTTTACTTGCCTTATAGGCTCGTGGTTCCTTCGAGTTTGCTACCGTACCACTGTTGTCACAATAAATTGTGATAACTTTGGGCAAACCAGGAATCACATCTAAGTCCATCAAGAAGTTTCTGAGTCATAAACTTCTTTGGCTGCCTCAGAGGCTACCACATACTCAGCTTCCATGGTGGAGTCTGAAACGCATTTCTTCTTAACACTCCTTCATGCTATGGCTCCACCTCCTAAAGTAAACAAATACCCCGAGGTTGATTTACTATTGTCCCTATCTAATTGGAAGTCTGAATCCGTGTAACCCACAGAGAGAAAATCATCTGCCTGGTAAACCAACATATAATCTCTAGTCCTTTTCAGGTACTTTAATATATGCTTTACGGCAGCCCAATGTCCTGGTCCTGGGTTACTTTGATATATGCTAACCATGCCCATGGTAAAATAGATATCCGGTCTCGTACATAGCATCGCATACATTAGGCTTCCTACAGCCGAAGAATAAGGAACTGCCTTCATCTCCTCTATCTCCTTTGATGTCTTAGGACACATTTCTTTAGATAAAGGTACTCCATGCCGAAAAAGTAGAAAACCTTTCTTGGAGTTTTGCATGCTAAAACAAGCTAGGATAGTATCGATGTATGAAGCTTGGGATTGTTAGAGTGTATAATAAAAGCCTAGCTTTTTGTATAAACATTTATTTAGAAATAAGAATCACATTAGTCAAATGTCTACATTTATATGCTAAGTGCAGTTGTTCAATTAATTTATATTGTAGATAACATGGTGTGTGGTGTCACACAGAGAAGATCATGTTATCAATTCCTTATAAATTATAAACAGGAGCTCACGACTAAGATGGAAAGGAACAAACCGTTGGAATAGTCGTAGTGTAATTTGATATCAATTTATCTTAACTATAAAATTACACTCGTACATTCTGAGTGTATTGAGCAAGACCATTTAAGGTATGTTCTTTTTATACTGACTACATAAAAGAACAAGACCTTTGTTATTATGGATGTAATGACCCAATTTTCCTCATTAGGAGTTCTAAAGTTCTTAAAAATATTTAGAAATATTCTAGAGATTTTTAGAAATTTTTAGAGTATTTTTATGTAATTTTTGGAGGTCGTTTGGTAATTTTACTAACCGAAGGAAGTTTCGACAAAAAAATGTCCAAGCCGAAAATTGAACCCACGACCTTTGACTCGGTCAAAACCCGGGTGACCAGGTGGGCAAACAGATTTTCCTGTTTAGAAAAGGTAGCGAATTTATTTAAGATAGTTAACAGAATATTATAAAAGGGATAAGTTGATGCTGGATTTGTTTGTTTAGAAAAAAAGTAGCGAATTTATTTAAGATAATTAACAGAATATTGGATTATAAAAGAGATAAGTTGATCTTGGATTTGTTTGTTTAGAAAATGTAGCGAATTTATTTAAGATAGTTAACAGAATATTATAAAAGGGATAAGTTGATGTTAGATTTGTTTGTTTAGAAAAAGTAGCGAATTTATTTAAGGAGTTAACAGAAATACTAAGTTATAAAAAGGGATAAGTTGATGCACTATTTTCCCGTGACTTAAACCATTCTCTCCTTCTCTTCTGCATACGATGGCGGAGCTCGGGCAGAAAATGAAAGGGAGTTAGGGCATCATCTCCGGCGGCCGGCCAAGGTCCTAGAAGCCCTTTTTGTTCGGTTGTGAGTCTAAGAAGTAAGGTAAGTGCTTCTCACCTGCAGTAGGAGTAGTTTCGGACCTTTGTTCTTCTTGAATTCGAAGCATAAGGAGCACTTATAGTGCAGATTTTTAATTAAGCTCATATGCAGATTTTTATGTAAGCTTATAGTGCAGATTTTAATTAAGCATATAGTGCAGATTTTAATTAAGCTTATAGTGCAGATTTTAATTAAGCTTATAGGTGTAGATTTTAATTAAGCCTATAGTGCAGATTTTAATTAAGTTTATAGGTGCAGATTTTATTTAAGCTTATAGTGCAGATTTTTTATGTAGGCTTATAGTGCAAATTTTTAATTAAGCCTATAGTACAGATTTTAATTAAGCTTATAATGCAGATTTTTATGTAGAGCTTATATTGCAGATTTTAATTAAGCTTATAGTGCAGATTTTATGTTTACATAGTATGCAGGAATAGTATAGCATAGAATGCAGAATCTTGATTAGAATAGTATGCAGAATTTTGATTAGCATAGTATGCAGATTTTTGTTTATACATTTCAAAGTTAGAATTTGTTTAAACATTTCAGTTTTTAAAGAAGCATTCTTTTATTAGAGATATTAACAAGTATAAGAAAGATAAAGAAAAGAAAGAAAAAGGCCAAGACCTTAAGTAGATCCCAAAGTCAAGACTTTAGGGATTTTGACACACAAGGTGCTTAAAGAAAATGCCGAGGCATTATATATTAGAAGTAATAAAATATAACAAGTATTTTACTTTATTTAAGAGGCTAGTACCCGACTTCCGAGGTTGTCGTTAAACAAATCCAGGTGTCCAATTCCGAGGTCTTGGCCCTGGTAGACCGAGGTCTGCTCTTTTAGGATTGGTGGCTCGCTACCCCAACCTATTAGGGAACGCGCATAAGATGGTACTACGCCTGGGCCCAAGAAGAAAGTTGATTATTATTTTGAAGTATTAAAGTATAAGTTTTCAAACAAAAGAAATAAGCTTCACATAAGTTTAAAATTCAGCAAGTTTAGCTTTCTTATATACTGACATGTTGTTTAGATTTACTTACATGTTTAGTATTTCAGTATGCTATGTTTCGTTTGCTATTAGATGAGCATTCAGTTTCTAGATTTCTTTTAGCTTACATGCATACTCGAGTTTTGTGAGTTAGATAGCGCTTACTAAGCAATTTTGCTTATAGATGCATTTCCTCTTACTGCAGATAAAGGAAAGGAAAAGCTATAGTAAAGGAAGGCGACAAGGAGGTGCGGATGGATGTGTGATGCCTGGACTATAGAAGCCTTGGGATTTAGCATAAGAATTTATTAACAAAGAGTTGAGTAGAATGTATTAGATGAGTCATTTAGTCTTCCGCTGCTAGTTAATTGTATGTTTTGAGTTCTCCGAGAGTTTTAGGAATTACTTTCAACATGTGTGCAATGTTAGTTAAGATAAGTTAGTAGTCCAGTAGCGCTCCGCCCTCACAGTCCAGTAGTGAGGAGGGTGGGGTGTTACAAGTTGGTATCAGAGCAGTTCCTATTCTCCAACATCACACATCAGCACCAACCTTGCCGTCTTCAAGTAAGAAAGTATTTAATTTTTAGTATGCTTTTCTTTATTCTTTATAGTAAAGAGAAATCCTTATAAGTATTAGATTATATGTACAGAATAGGGAGATGTTTAGAAGTGCTTATAAAGTTAAGAATTCTGCTTAGTTTCTTTTACATAACAAGATGTGTTCTGGGATGGTGGTATGATCCGGGGACCTAAGCCCGGTGAGCGCGCCAGAATCAAACAAGATGTGTTCTGGGATGGTGGTATGATCCGGGGACCTAAGCCCGGTGAGCGCGCCAGAATCAAACAAGATATGTTCTAGGATGGTGGTATGATCTGGGGACCTAAGCCCAGTGAGCGCGCCAGAATCAAACAAGATATGTTCTCGGATGGTGGTATGATCCAAGGACCTAAGCCCGGTGAGCGCGCCAGAATAAAGGGGAACTCCGGTCCTAAGTTCGGACCCCTACCAACCTAGCGCTAAAATAGTTGTCTGATCAACAACTTATGTTACGATACTACTAAGTGCAACCAGACCACCACAAAAGTATGTTTATAAGTATGCATGCAAGTATGTTCAAGTTATGTTATGTTTATATTTACGTTTATGTTTAGGTCTACGTTATGTTCATGTTATGTTTTTGCCTATGCATATGGACATGCTTGTGATCGAATCTATCATTATGTTTAGTTCATCTACCATGTTTACATTTATGCTATCATGCTTATGTCACTGTTTATGCTTATGTTCATTGAAAGTAGGTTAGGAGGTCCTAAGATACCTTTGATATGGTTTTCCTTAGTACATTAGATTATGGACGCTAACTAATGCATGTACAAGGTAGAGAACATGCTATAGAATTATTCTAAGTTCGAGGACGAACTTTTTATAAGGTATGGGGGATTGTAATGACCCAATTTTCCTCATTAGGAGTTCTAAAAGTTCTTAAAAATATTTAGAAATATTCTAGAGATTTTTAGAAATTTTTAGAGTATTTTTATGTAATTTTTGGAGGTCGTTTGGTATTTTTACTAACCGAAGGAAGTTTCGAGAAAAAAATGTCCAAGCCGAGAATTGAAGCCACGACCTTTGACTCGGTTAAAACCCGGGTGACCAGGTGGGCAAACAGATTTTCCTGTTTAGAAAAGGTAGCGAATTTATTTAAGATAGTTAACAGAATATTATAAAAGGGATAAGTTGATGCTGGATTTGTTTGTTTAGAAAAAAAGTAGCGAATTTATTTAAGATAATTAATAGAATATTGGATTATAAAAGAGATAAGTTGATCTTGGATTTGTTTGTTTAGAAAATGTAGCGAATTTATTTAAGATAGTTAACAGAATATTATAAAAGGGATAAGTTGATGTTAGATTTGTTTGTTTAGAAAAAGTAGCGAATTTATTTAAGGAGTTAACAGAAATACTAAGTTATAAAAAGGGATAAGTTGATGCTCTGTTTTCCCGTGACTTAAACCATTCTCTCCTTCTCTTCTGCATACGATGGCGGAGCTCGGGCAGAAAATGAAAGGGAGTTAGGGCATCATCTCCGGCGGCCGGCCAAGGTCCTAGAAGCCCTTTTTGTTCGGTTATGAGTCTAAGAAGTAAGGTAAGTGCTTCTCACCTGCAGTAGGAGTAGTTTCGGACCTTTGTTCTTCTTGAATTCGAAGCATAAGGAGCGCTTATAGTGCAGATTTTTAATTAAGCTCATATGCAGATTTTTATGTAAGCTTATAGTGCAGATTTTAATTAAGCATATAGTGCAGATTTTAATTAAGCTTATAGTGCAGATTTTAATTAAGCTTATAGGTGTAGATTTTAATTAAGCCTATAGTGCAGATTTTAATTAAGTTTATAGGCGCAGATTTTATTTAAGCTTATAGTGCAGATTTTTATGTAGGCTTATAGTGCAGATTTTTAATTAAGCTTATAATACAGATTTTAATTAAGCTTATAATGCAGATTTTTATGTAGAGCTTATATTGCAGATTTTAATTAAGCTTATAGTGCAGATTTTATGTTTACATAGTATGCAGGAATAGTATAGCATAGAATGCAGAATCTTGATTAGAATAGTATGCAGAATTTTGATTAGCATAGTATGCAGATTTTTGTTTATACATTTCAAAGTTAGAATTTGTTTAAACATTTCAGTTTTTAAAGAAGCATTCTTTTATTAGAGGTATATATTAACAAGTATAAGAAAGATAAAGAAAAGAAAGAAAAAGGCCAAGACCTTAAGTAGATCACAAAGTCAAGACTTTAGGGATTTTGGCACACAAGGTGCTTAAAGAAAATGCCGAGGCATTATATATTAGAAGTAATAAAAGATAACAAGTATTTTACTTTATTTAAGAGGCTAGTACCCGACTTCCGAGGTTGTCGTTAAACAAATCCAGGTGTCCAATTCCGAGATCTTGGCCCTGGTAGACCGAGGTCTGCTCTTTTAGGATTGGTGGCTCGCTACCCCAACCTATTAGGGAACGCGCATAAGATGGTACTACGTCTGGGCCCAAGAAGAAAGTTGATTATTATTTTGAAGTATTAAAGTATAAGTTTTCAAACAAAAGAAATAAGCTTCACATAAGTTTAAAATTCAGCAAGTTTAGCTTTCTTATATACTGACATGTTGTTTAGATTTACTTACATGTTTAGTATTTCAGTATGCTATGTTTCGTTTTTTATTAGATGAGCATTCAGTTTCTAGATTTCTTTTAGCTTACATGCATACTCGAGTTTTGTGAGTTAGATAGCGCTTACTAAGCAATTTTGCTTATAGATGCATTTCCTCTTACTGCAGATAAAGGAAAGGAAAAACTATAGTAAAGGAAGGCGACAAGGTGGTGCGGATGGATGTGTGATGCCTGGACTATAGAAGCCTTGGGATTTAGCATAAGAATTTATTAACAAAGAGTTGAGTAGAATGTATTAGATGAGTCATTTAGTCTTCCGCTGCTAGTTAATTGTATGTTTTGAGTTCTCCGAGAGTTTTAGGAATTACTTTCAACATGTGTGCAATGTTAGTTAAGATAAGTTAGTAGTCCAGTAGCGCTCCGCCCTCACAGTCCAGTAGTGAGGAGGGTGGGGTGTTACAATGGAAGTGTGTGCTCTTAATTCTGATATAATAACAAGTGCATATATATAGTATTTATTTCTTTAATTTATCAAAGGGCATGATTTAGTTCAATAAATCAATAAGCTTGATAAGTTGGGAAATTATATTATTTATAGTGTGTGTTTTTGATTATAGAAGGAAACTGTGTCCTAGTAATCTAGGTTGATGATGTCCCCAAGAGGAGCTCATAAGGATTGTCATGTAAATCCTGCAGGTGGACTTAGTCCGACATGACGATAAGGTTGAGTGGTACTACTCTTGGAGCTAAATATTAATTAAGTGAGTTGTCAGTAACTCATTTAATTAGTGGACATTCTATATCTTAAACACAGGGAGACTAACACAGTCATGATAAGAAGGAGCCCAAAATGTAATTTGGGATTTGTGCGATTGTTCAATAATAATTCTTTAGTTGTATGAATTATTATTTATAAAGTATTATAAATTATTCTTCCCCAAGAAGGAAGCTTAATTTCATCGGGAGACCAAAACCAATTCCTCCTCTCGGTCCCTATCATAGTCTCTTATTTATAAAGTATTATACCCACCCATACCCACCTTAAGGTGGTCGGCCAAGCCTAGCTTGGAGCCCAAGCTAGGGCCGGCCAAACCAAGGTGAGTTGGTTTCATTAGGTGGTCAGCCCTAGCTTGAACCCAAGATTAGGTGGCCGACCACAATTAAATTAAAAGGTTTTTATTTTTTAAAATCTTTCTTATGTGGAAGCCATGGTTTTAAAAGAGAGTTAAAAATTTAAATCTTTCCTTTTATAGTTTTCTACAAAAGATTAAGTGAAAGGTTTGATATCTTTCCTTATTTGTAGTTGATCCTATCCGAACGCGGAGTCGACAGACGCTGGGGACGTGACGCTCTCTCCTATCTCCGACCAGCTGCACAAATCTCCGACGAACCTGCAAGGAAGTCGAGCCGGGAAGGGGTTCCCAGCGACGACCCTCCGACGCTCAAGTCAGGCAAGAGGAAAATGATGAAGTGGCTCCAAAGATGAGAGATCGCGTACCTCCGACGAAATCTGAGGGCTCTTATATAGAGCTGTGGGGAGGCTTATGCACACCTACCGAGGCGTACACGTGTCCTTTACCATACCTTAGTATGGGCTTACCAGAGGAGCATGCCTAACACCATACTGCTACAGTCCGTTCACCTCTCTGATGGGACAGTAGAATCTTCCGTCGTAGGATTCTGCGTATGGCTTGGTCATCGAACATGCCTGTTGTCAGAAGATGTTTCCTCATGCCTCCTTGTCCTTGTCTCTTTTTTCCCCGAGCCGAGTGTCCATCCGCTCGGCAAGCATCGGTCCGACCGGGCGTAGGTATCGGTCCGACCGGGAAGATTTCACTCCATGGCGTGCTCGGCTGAGATTGTTCCTTCACAGCATTGATGCTTTACGCCTCGGTCGAGCGGGCTACCCGCTCGGCCCGACGACCCTGTTCACCATGAGCGTCGGAAACCCGACTCCCCGTTGGGTTGTCTTTGATTCCGCCCTGACCCGTTTGGCCGGTTGACCCGACCCTTCTCCGATCGAATGAACCTCATGCTGACCCTTTTGACTTCTGACCTTCACGTGTCATTGGCTCCCCACAAAGGGGGTTCCCCGTCATTACTGCCGGATCACTTGCCTCCCCTTCAAGTC
Organism: Zingiber officinale; assembly: GCF_018446385.1. Classification (NCBI taxonomy): domain Eukaryota; kingdom Viridiplantae; phylum Streptophyta; class Magnoliopsida; order Zingiberales; family Zingiberaceae; genus Zingiber; species Zingiber officinale. The sequence goes on along the minus strand of NC_055998.1, from coordinate 51,942,955 downwards.
TAGTTGAAGGAGGCGATTAGTCTGACTGACTGGACCGCCAGTCACGCCGAGCGGAGTCTCTGTGAAACTATCCTCCGCTCGACCCCCACGGGGGTAGCTATGACCTTAGTCAATGCCAACATTCCTCGGATCTCTTCGAAATTTGCGCCAATCTTTGACATTAAGGCTGGGCATGCGCTCTGTGCCTCGTGAAGGCGCTCATTAAATGCACTCCAGTGGTCGAATGCCACGTGGCGCTGCTGCCGTCATCGTACGGCAGCGGCGTCGCGGACGACGAGACCGAGGCGGTTTGAAATGGACGGCCCGATAGAGTCCTTGGTTTTTGCGACCTGCATCCGACGGCTGAGGCCGTTTGGGCCCAACCCTATAAAGCTTTCGCCTTCTTCCTCTACCGCATTTCTGCTTTCGCGTGCCCAGAAGTTTTCCCTACCGTTCCTGCTCCGGTGATCCTGCTGCGGCTTCTTCCGGCGACCTCTCGCATTCTTCCTTCGATCTTCGTCTGCTTCTGTTAGGTCCTTCTGCGATCTTCTTTTCATTTCTTGTTTTTCCTCACGCTTTCTTCTTCTCTTTGCGTTCTCGTCTCTTGGACGGGGGACCCCCTTTGTGGGGAGCCAATGACACGTGAAGGTCAGAAGTCAAAAGGGTCAGCATGAGGTCCATCCGATCGGAGAAGGGTCGGGTCAACCGGCCGAACGGGTCCGGGCGGAATCAAAGACAACCCGACGGGGAGTCGGGTTTCCGACGCTCATGGTGAACAGGGTCGCCGGGCCGAGCGGGTAGCCCGCTCGGCCGAGGCGTAAAGCATCAAGGCTGTGAAGGAACAGTCTCAGCCGAGCACGCGATGGATTGAAATCTTCCCGGTCGGACCGATACCTACGCTCGGTCGGACCGATACCTACGCTCGGTCGGACCGATGCTTGCCGAGCGGATGGACGCTCGGCTCGGGGAAAAAAGAGACAAGGACAAGGGGACATGGGGGAACATCTTCTGACAATAGGCATGTTCGACGACCAAGCCATACGCAGAATCCTACGACGGAAGGTTCTGTTGTCCCATCAGAGAGGTGCTCGGACTGTAGCAGTATGGTGTCAGGCATGCTCCTCTGGTAAGCCCATACTAAGGTATGGTAAAGGACATGTGTACGCCTCGGTAGGTGTGCATAAGCCTCCCCACAGCTCTATATAAGAGCCCTCAGACTTCGCCGGAGGTACGCTATCTCTCATCTTTGGAGTCACTTCATCGTTTTCCTCTTGCCTGACTTGAGCATCGGAGGGTCATCGCCGGGAACCCCTTCCCGGCTCGACTTCCTTGCAGGTTCGCCGAAGATTTGTGCAGCTGGTCGGAGATAGGAGAGAGTGCCACGTCCCCAGCGTCCGTCGACTCCGCGTTCGGACAAGACCAGTAGTTAAAAGGAAGATTTTAATTTTTGATGAACTTTCCTTTTTTGTAACCATCCTCATGATTTAAAAGAGAGTTTTAAAATTAAATCTTTCCTTTTATAGTTTCTACAAAAGATTTAGAAAAGATTTAATATCTTTCCTTATTTGTAGATTGAAAGGAAGATTTAAATTTTAGAGAAAACTTTCCTTTTTGTAAATCATCTACATGTTTTAATAGAGATATTTTAATTTATAAAAGTCTCCTTTTATGACCAACCATAAAGGGAATTTTAAGAGAGAAATTTTTATTTTAAAATTTTCCGGAAACAAATTAGGAAGTTTTAATTTTGTGTTTAAAACTTTCCTTGTTTGGAGGGATTAAGGTGGCCAGCCATATATAGTTTGAAAGGGAAATTTTATTAAACTTTCCTTTGATTGGCAAAGAGAATAAGGAAGTTTTAATAAAACTTTCCTTATTTGCCAAGACCAAGCAATATAAAAGAGAGGGTAGAGGTGCCTCACCTTAACACAAGTTATAATCTATTCCTCTCTTCCTTGGTTAGTGGTCGGCCCCTCTCTTCCTCTCCCTCTCCTATTCTTCTTCCTTGGCCGGCGGCATCATCATCTCAAGGAGCTTGGTTGGTGGCCGGATCTTGCTAAAGGAAGAAGGAGAGATAGGAGGTCTTGTATCTTAGCATCCCTTGGAGCTTGGTGGTGGCCGAACCTTATCTTCTCTTGGAGTGCTTGTGGTGGTCGAAACTTGCTTAGAGAAGAAGGAAGCTTGGGTGGTTCTCGTCTCGGTAGATCGTCGCCCACACGACGTCCGAGACAAGAAGAGGAATACGATAGAAGATCAAGAGGTTGTTGCTTACAAAGAAAGGTATAACTAGTAATTCTATTCCGCATCATACTAGTTTTCTTTGTATAGATTTTGAAATACCAAACACAAGAGGCATATGATTCTAGGTTTTGAATTTGTGATTCGAGTTTGTGTTCTTTTGTTTTTTTTCGATCTTGTGATTCGATTGTTCCTTTTGGTTAAACCTAGGGTTACTATAAGGAAATTAAATATTAAATTTCGTTGAAAGACTTTGTTTAGGAAGTGGTGGATGCTCCCATACCCAAGAAGGTCTAGTGTCTCGCCATGTTTAACCTGGAAGTCGATCTCTGGAATTAATATTTAATTGAATTTGTAACATGAGTGGATTTGGATCAATAATGTTAAGTATCGTTTGCGATCCAAGTCTAAACCTCTAAGAACAGATAAGTTAAATTTGGAATCAATAATGTTAAGTTCCGTTTGCGATTCCTAATTTAATTTCTAAAGAACAAAATAGGTTGTTAGAATGGTTCAAGACTTGTACAAAATTTTTATACAGGAGAATCGGTACGATATTCTGAGTATCAACCAACAATTGATATCAGAACTAGGGTTTACCTCTGTGTATTTGGTTTTCAGTTTAATTATGCACATGTCATACATAATTTAGGTAGGATAATAGTAGGATGTATTAACTCTGTGGTTGCAGGCTCCAACTATTATGTCTTATAGATATTGTGTGTGATTGGACCCTTGGGCATGTCAAGGGCATTTTTGTGTGTGCATGATTGTATGTATTAAATACAGTAGGAGCTGTATTACTTTTAGGATTTTACATTTTTTGTTTCGATCTAGATTACATGTACATTCTTTTGTGGAATATAGGATCAATATATGTAAAATTCTATTTTTGTCGTGGACCGTATCCTTGCAAGGCGTGGTACTATTTGTGGACCAGAGGCACAACAGAAAAGGAAGTAAGATGGATACGGCGACTGGACCCGATTGCGGTGGCTAAAGATGGCAGCAGCTATGGTTGGCAGGACACGGAGGGCAGTGATGGAAAAAATCATAATAGTTGGAAAATTAATTTCCATATTTATTGTTTTTATTTACTGTGATGTGTGTATGCATGTGGTGTGTGCTTGCATAGTTAAAACTCCTCACCTTAAATAACTAAGTGGGAGAGAGATTAGTAAATAAATTCCACGGTCTCCATTACTGGTTTGTAAGTGATGCAACAAACTTGCGTGTTGGCTCTGAGTGCCTCCCTCCACAACGAATGAGTTTGTTTGCGGATCACTAGATCAAACTTCCTTTATGAATGATTATTGGTTTGTAGGTGATGCATTCAAACTTGCGTGTTGGCTCTGAGTGCCTTCCTCCACAACGGATGAGTTTGTTTTGCGGATCACTAGATCAAACTTCCTTTATAATTACTGGTTTGTAGGTGATGCATTCAAACTTGCGTGTTGGCTCTGAGTGCCTTCCTCCACAACGGATGAGTTTGATTGCTGATCACTAGATCAAATTTCCTTTATGGATAATTATAGGAAATTATTTAGGTTTGTGTGATCTTCTCTAGGTGAAGGAGCACAATCCTATAAGTAATCAAGTAATGATATACACTTAGGCACATCTAATAGTATCCTCCCCAATGGAGTCACTGCTATTATTTGTGTGACCAAAGGAATACCAACTATTAATTTTATTTGTCATAAAGTTAGGATGATAAGATAATAAAATTAATGGGTAAGACCTTCCTCTTATAAATGTTGAATTTGTATACGTCCACACGAACGTGGCATGCAAAATTCACAGTGTTTTAAGGTGTTAGTAAATTTAAATAATATTATTTGAGGAATCAATATTATTCTAAATTTAGAGTCTTGGCCAAAAGTTTATTTTGTGATTCTTAAGATGACTTTCAACCCACTGGCTATTATACTGAAAGAGAACAAACTTACTGGTCCCAACTAAATAGATTGGAAAAGAAACCTGGATATTGTCCTAACTGTTGAAGGCTATAAGTTTGTACTGTTAGAGGTCTACTCTAATGTGTCTAATAGCGATTCTAGTGAAGAGGAGATTGAGCATCATAGGAAATGGGTCAAAGCAGATGAGATGGTGTGGAGTTACATTTGGCTTTTATATCAAATGTGCTACAACATCAGCATCAGACCATGCCTATTGGCCAAGACATGATGTACAATCTCAAGGAACTCTTTGGACACTAGAATCGGGCTGAGAGGCAAGACTGTATGATCTCTAGGTACTAGACTAAAAGCAAGAATGAAGAAGCTGAAAGGCAAGTACTTCATTTGCAAGCAGTCTGGCCATTTGTAGGCGGACTATCCTCGTAGGAAGAGAACAATATAGGTATATCTTATTCTCTAGTAGTTGGAACATGATTAGTGGTGTTATCTACCGGTACCTGGCGTGTACATATGATAACCACTAATCATGTCTGCAAATCATTGCAGGGGTTCTAGGAAACCCGACAACTATACAAAGGAGAAATCACTATTTACATGGGCAATGCTACAGAAGTAGCAATTGTTGCAGTGGGAGATGTTTATAGGAATAAAATATTGGTTTTAAGAAATTATATTTACGTACCAAGTTTTAGAAAGAACTTGATTTCAGTTTCTAAACAATACAAGGATGGATATTCTGTCTATTTATGATAGCAAAGGTGTTATCAAGATAAATAGGGAAGTTATTTGTTCTGGTACGTTGATTGGCAATTTATAATCCAATAACTCCCACAATGCAACAAATGAAAATTAATTACACATCTTCTAACTCTATTAAGAGAAAGCAACCTTCGGAAATGAACCAATTATATCTTTGGCATCTAATGCTAGGTTATATTAACTTGAGTAGGATTCAAAGGATAATAGCCGATGAACTTTTGGGTTCATTGGTAGTGGAAAACTTTCCAATCTACGAGTCTTACTTGGAAGGAAAAATAACCAAGAAGCTTTTTAAGTCGAAGGGGTAGGGAGCCAAAGATGTGTTAGGATTGAATCCTGACCTCTGATAAGTATCTCCTAAACTCTCCTAAGAGCTACTCTCCACCACGATCAGACCGTAGTGTCTTGATACTTTTACCATGACGTTTCTCCACATCAGCCTTGTACTCTTTGAACTTATCAAAGTACTCAAACTTGCGGCGCATCAAATAAATATACCCATAGCTTGAATAGCCATCTATAAAAGAGATAAAATATTCGAAACCACCTCTTGCCTGGATAGTCATAGGCCCACACAAATAAGAGTGAACCAATTCCAACACTTCTTTGGCTCTATACCCCTTTGCCTTAAAAGGTCTCTTGGTCATTTTTCCTTCCATGCAAGACTCATAGGCCGAAAAGTTTTCTACTACCAATGAACCCCAAAGGTCTATCGGTTATTAACCTTTGAATCCTACTCAAGTTAATATGACCCAACCTTAGATGCCAAAGATATGTTTGGTTCATTTCTGAAGGTTGCTTTCTCTTATTAAAATTAGAAGATGAGTTGTTAATTTCCATTTGTTGCATCATGGGAGTTATTGGATTAAGAGTATACAAATTACCAACCAACGCACCAGAATAGATAACCACCCTATTTTTCTTGACAATCACTTTATCATCAAAAGAAACAAAATATCCATCCATAAATAGTTTAGAAACTGAAATCAAGTTCTTTCTAAAACATAATATGTAAAGATAATTTTTCAAAATCAAAGTTTTATTCCTATCAAAAGATAAATAAACATCTCCCACTGCAATAGCCGCCACTCTCGTAGCATTGCCCATGTATACGGTGATCTCTCCTTCATGTAGTCATTTGGTTTCCTAGAACCCCTTTATTATTCTCCTTTCTGCAAGGACAGTCCACCTTCTAATGTCCAGATCGCTTGCATGTGAAACACTTGCCCTTCGGCTTCTTCACACCTGCCTACGACCCAGTCCCTTAAGGTCGGATCACTTTCTTTACCGAACCAACTTGTTTCTTCTTCTTCTTTTCACCTTTCGGCTTAGTGTCAGAAACATTTTCAACAATGTGAACTTGAGAACTTTGATGAAATAGTCCTTCTACCACTTGGAGTTCTGTCAGAAGTTCTGCCAACGAATAAACCCTTTTGTTCATGTTGTAGTTCAGGCGAAACTGCTCAAAACTTTTGGGCAGTGTTTGGAGAATGATATCGACCTGAGTTTCCCCATCGATTTCAACTCCAAGGACTTCCATCTCATTCAAATGAGTCATTATCTTGAGGATATGATCCCTCACGAGTGTCCCCTCAGTCATGGTGGTCGTCATTAAGTTTCTCATGGCCTCCGCCTGGCAGCCTGATTCTGGTGTCCGAAGAGTTCCTTGAGATTGAGCATCATGTCATAGGCAGTGGGTAGGGCCTGATGTCGATGTTGCAGCACATTTGATATAGAAGCCAAAATGTAACACCGCGTCATCTCATCTGCATTGACCCATTTCGTATGTCTCTCTATCTCCTCTTCACTAGAATCCTTATCAGGCACGCTAGGACAGACCTCAAGAAGTACAAACTTGTATTCTTCAGCAGTTAAAACTATGTCCAAGTTTCGTTTCCAATCAATATAATTTGGACCAGTAAGTTTATTTTCTTTTAAAATAACAGCAAGAGTATTGAAAGCCATTTTGAAATCCTGAGAATGACAAAATAAAATATTTGGTCAAAACTTTAGAATTTAAATTAATATTGATTCCTCAGACGATATAATTTAAATTCACCAATATCTCAAAACACCATGAATTTTGTATACCATGATAGTGTGGGTGTATACTAATTCAATCATCTGTAAGAAGAGGTTTTACCCATTAATTTTATTATCTTGTCAACCTAACTTTATGATAAATAAAATTAATAGTTGGTTCATCTTCAGTCACACAAATAATAGTAGTGACTCCAATGGGGAGGATATTATTAAATGCGCCTAAGTATATACCATTACTTGATACTTAGTCCATTAATTAGGATTGTGTCCCTTCAAATGGAAAAGATCACACAAACCTAAATAATTTCCAATAATCATCCATAGAGGAAGTCTGATCTAGTGATCCACAAACAAACTCATCCGATATGGAGGAAGACACTTAAAGCTAACGCGCAAGTTTGAATGCATCACTTACAAACCAGTAATGGAGACCGTGGAATTTATTTAAATAATCCCTCTCCTGCTTAGTTATTTAAATTGAGGAATTTTAACATGCACACACATCACAGCACATAAAACAGCATCACAGCACATAAAACAACATATAAAGGCAATAAATATGAAAATAAAATTTCCAACTATTATGGCCTCATCCAACGCTGTCCTCCAATATGTCGTCAATGGATCGTTGTCCTCCAATATGTCGCCAATGGATCAAACTATCACGTCTATCTCACTTCCTTCTCCGCCGCGCCTTCGGTCCTCAAAATAGCACCATGCATAGCAAGGATACAAGCCGCATCAAAAAGAAATAAAATTTACATTTATCGATCCTAGATTCCACAAAGGAATTTACATGTAATCTAGATCGAACAGAATGTAAAAAATAATAATAATAATACGACAATTGGCCATATTTAATTATTACAATCATGCACACACAAACAACCTTGACATGCCCGAGGGTTCAAATTATACACAAACACATAAAAAGTCATAATAGTTGGTTCTAGGATGCCTACAACCACAGAGTTAATTTTTCTTGCACATCCTACTATTATCCGGCCTAAACTTATATATGATCAGTGCATGATTTAACCGAAAACTAATCACACAGAACTAGAAAACTTGCTCTAATACCACTTGAAGGCGCTGAAATTCCGTTCTATTTCAATTTTCCTGTACAAAAAAAAATTGTACAAGAACAGAACTTTTCCTAGCAACCCGCATGTTCGATCAGTCATGTGTTTGATCAATCAAGCAAGTTTTTAAATGATCAAAGCACACCTTGATCGAAGTACAAGATCACTGGCCTCTTGTGTTGGTATTCCAAAAATGATACAAAGAAAACTCGACTAATTACACAACGGAATTAAAGAACTAGTTGTACCTTTTCTTTGTAGCTAAAGACCTCTTGATCTTTTGTCGTATTCCTCTCCTCCTCTTGGACGTCGTGTGGGTGACGATCTACCAAGACAACACCACCCTTCCTCTCTTTGGATCCAAACCATCGGCAATAAAAGGAGGCTCTAGGATGAGGCACATTTTAATCTTCTTCCTTCTCTTCTTCTTCCTCTTCTCTAATCCACCGGCTGCCAAGTAAGAGGGAGCGCTGGCCACCAAGGAGGAGGGGTGCCGGCCACCAAGGATAAAGGGGGCACCGGCCCTAGCAAAGGAGAAGGGGAGGGGTGCCAGCCCTAGGTGAGGAGGAAAGGGAGGGGTGCCGGCCACAAGGAGGAGAAGAGAGAAAAATTAGGGAGAATTAGGTTTTAGGGGGCACCACCTACTCCTTTTATAACCTTTGTCGTCGGTTACAAAGAAAGGAAAAATAACAAAATTCTATTTAGAAAAATTCTCGCTTTCTATAACCAAGTTAAACCAAACTAAGTTAAACCAAACCAACTTAAGCCAAACCAAGTTAAACCAAACTAAGTTAAACCAAAACAAGTTAAACCAAACCAAGTTATGGATGGGTGGATGCGAGGCTTTATATAGAGGCTATAATAGGGACTTAGAGGAGGAATTGGTTTAGGCCTCCTGATGGGCTTGGGCTTCCTATGTTCGACCCAAACACCCAACCCAAGTCCATCAATAATAACTCATACCACTAAAGGGTTATTATTGAACTACCGCACCAATCCCATATTACAATATAGACTCCTTCTTATCATGAGTGAAATAAACTCCCTGTGTTTAAGATATCATATGCCCGTTAATTAAATGAGTTACTGACAACTCAATTAATTAACATCTGATTCCAAGAGTAGTACCACTCAACTTTATTATCATGCCAGACTAAGTCCACCTACAGGGTTTACATGATAATCCTTATGAGCTCCTCAAGGGGGCATCATCAGCCTAAATAATTAGGATATAGTTTCCTTCTATAATCAACAACACACCATATAAATAATACTATCTCCCAACTCATCGGGCCTATTGATTTAATGAATAAATCTCACCCATTGATAAATTAAAGAAAATAAATACTAAGTATACGTGCTTGTTATTATATATAGGGATTAAGAGGACACACATCTATAATAATAGAGGTTCTGTTCTTTTATGTAGTCAGTACAAATCGAACAACCTCAAATGGTCTTGCTCAATACACACATAGTGTACTAATGTAATTTTATAGTCAAGACAAACTAATACCAAAATACACTACAACCGTTCCAATGGTTTGTCTCTATCCATCTTGGTTGTGAGCTACTATTTATAATTTATAAGGAACCGATAACATGATCTTCTGTGTGGCACCACACACCATGTTATCTACAATATAAATTAAATGGACAACTGCATTGACATATATATAAATATAAAATGTAAACATTTGACCAAAGTGATTCTCATTTCAAAATATTTCAAAACAGATGTTCATACAAAAGCTATGCTTATAGTATACATCCCAACACACCAACCGTCAACTACACAACAGCCATTAGTTTTACGTTTCTGTTATCTGAACATCTAAAACTAGATAACAAAGAGGATTCAGCTTCGGCAGGGATAGTCGGCTATGCTCCCGTCCCTAGTGTGTAGGATGAGTCACAAGTGTACCAAGGTCTAATCAGTCGGACTTGAGCCTCGTTCGACTAATCTTGGAGGGAAGGCTTGTGATATGACGCGTAAAGGAGGGACCTTAGGGAGTCAGGAATTCAAAAGTCAAGGAGGCATGGTAGTTAATAGTCAATAGGATGTGACAGTCAATAGTCAAGGAAAGACAGGTGTTAGATCGCCTCACATCATCAACCTTATAATTCCTAGTCGGTCATAGTTAGGGCAGGTCCCCAGATCTGAGACATAAGACGAAGCTTGGACTAGTTCTTGGCCTTCCCCCGACTGATCGGATTTCCCTAGCTCGAGATTTATAGATGGTCCTAGTACTTTTACTAAGATAACTCCCGACCAACTTTTCAACGGTCAAATCATGAAAGATGGGTCTCGCGCCACAGTCTCAAATAAACCCGATCGGTTCATCACATCTCATCATCTTCATCAAGGCTTAGTCCTGGTAGCACATCTGAGCGGTCATCCTGAGCTATCTGTAGCTAAACCTGGGCAGGACGTAAAGCACTAAGCGACAACATTGTCAGAGAATCGTAACTTCCTATCAAAGAATAATTGCCATATACTAGGGAGTGGTCTACCACTCCCTGAGCGTGGAATCTTCCTTCTACCAATAAGAGGTCGTCATACATCCTTTCTCACCCGACAGACCCTGACACCTGATATTCTCTGACAGCGGTCAGGCTTAAAAGGTATACAGAGTCATATAAAAAGGAAAGCCCTCTTCTTTGGCCAGGTACGCACACATCCACACTCATCTTCAACAGTACTTTTTCCATCGTACACTGCTTTTTCGGGTGAAAAGGACCTGACTTGAGCATCGAAAGGCCTGCACCAAGGACTTTTCCCCTGGTTTCTGGTCTCTAACACTCCGAGTGCCTGTTTGAGTGTGTACAGAGTCTAAGTACCACCAGTTCTCCTACTACAGACTTTGGGGTTCCATGTGGAGGTTCGCCTTTCCAACGCGCATACACAAGGTGCGTCAAAGTCACCTCTCTGTCAATACCAACGCCATCTCTGTCGACCTCTATCTGACTCAGATTCCGAACAGGATCATTCATAAAATCTATCAATGGGTGCAAATGAGGTAATTGCAAAGTTAGAGACCGAATTTACATTATGGCTTCAAATATATGTAATTTAGAGAATTTACAAAATTTTTTAGTTCATTTGTATTAAGAAGTGACCTAATTTATATCATAACTATTTGTATAGGTGAAAGATTGTAGAATATCAAATCTATAAGATGATAGGATAATGAATATTGCATCAGGACTCCTTTGTAAAATAAAGGTGTACTCTGGTCACTATGTTAATGATCTCAAATTCCACGTGGCACAATGAGATTCACGAAGATTAACCTATAATTATGGTGTTTACGTCAAAGGATCCATGGGCAAAAGTAACACTGAGTTTGATTACTATGATAGACTTAAAAAAATCATAGAGGTTAAATATCTTGCATTACCTATAAAAATGTGTGTTATAAATATTTATGGTATAATCCAACCCCAAGAATAGGTACCATAATTCATCAAAATTATAATTTAGTTGAGGTTAATACAAACAAAAGATTCAACAAGTTTGAACCTTTCATTTTCAGAGTATAAGCGGGTTAAGAGTTCTATCTTGAATACCCTATGAAAAGAAGATCTAGTAAATGATTGTCTGTTTGTCTAATGAGGCCTCACTCGACTATAAAAATATCGAACACCATCATTATTCAAAACCATGATACATTTTAAAATGACGAAGTGGAGAGACATTTAATTGATTCATAATTCTAATCCACATCTCAATTGCTTGTAGATGTTAATGTCACTTATAAGGATATAGATGACGAAAAGATATACCACCACAAGAAAATAGGGCTTCAGAAACTAAAAAATCCATTTCTGAAAACCACTTTATGTCTCTAAAAAAAGTTTGAGACGGAATATTCCGTGTCTAAAATCCGTTATTTAAAGCCTCATTACTAATTCAGGAGACGAAAATATTCTGTCTCTAATTTAGAAATGGATTAAAAAGTCGTTTATAAGTCTATTTTTAAATCAACCAAAAATTAATTTCAAATAGAAAATGTCTCTAAGTTTTATTTTAAATCCATAATTAATCCATTTGAAATAATATATAAAAAATAATTTTAATCTGTTTATAAATTCATTTATAATTCTATTTATAAATCCATATATAATTTTATTTTAAAATTTATTGCTAATTTTTTATTATATTATATTTCTATATTCTTATCTACTACAAGAAACACTCACACATTTCAAATAAATATTTAAAATAACTAATTTCTAATCTAAAAGTATCATAAATTAACATTGGGATAAATAAATATTTACATCCTCTAAGCAAATGTATAAATTTTTAAATCTTACCTCAAGTAATCTAATCTTTACATTCTATTATGATGCTCATGGTCATAGAACCAAATCCTTCTAGATATAAATAATTTGAATATTCCACCTCTTGAATCATTTTACAAACCTTCTCCTTGAGATTTTCTTTGCTTTGTCTACCTTACTCGATAAACTTTTCTTCCCGCTATCTATTTTCTATGATAAGGAGTTCTAATACTTTTTAACTTTCAATAATTTCTTTAACTATCCTCTTGCTAGTAGCATGCATGTTTATGATTTTTTCACTCTGCCCTCCCTTGTCTCGAACTCCATAAGATGAATTACTTCATACGGATTAATGAACCAACAAAGTTTGTTGAGACAATCTAGCAAATCGAAACATGAAATGAGTAAGTTTAATAAATATAAAAATAAGCATGTAATGAGATAACTTATATAAAAAAAATAATTACTTACCAATAGTACAAATTTATATTATCTCCATTGAGATTTGGACCACATCCTAGGGGAGAAATGAGATAATCAAACTTAGTACAATTAACATGCAATGACATTAATTTTTTAGAAATCTATAATTGAGTCTGGGTCCTAATTCTAATATTCTCGCAAATATGTCATCAACAACATTCTGATCTATAGATTATATTTTTAATTGATATCAAGTTCATTATCCTAACTGATTTTCCAAGTCTTGACTTATCTGCCATCCTTGTAATCTTTAAAGCCCCTCAACAAAAGGGAAAGCACTTTTCATCCCGAGAGTCCAAAATAACTTATGAATATACATACACTTAGTCTTAGTAGAAAGCTACAAATTCTCCAATAGCTAAACCCTGGTCATCTTCTGATTGATGCACAACCAAACTTTCTTCACCATTGTTTTCTGGTCCACTTGAAATGCTGCGCTCATATAAGATCATATTAGACCAAATAATTGTAACGACCCAATTTTCCCTATTTCAAGTTCTAAAAGTCCATAAAAATATTTGGAAATACTTTTAAAATATTCTAGAGATTTTTAGGAATTTTTAGAGTATTTTTACGTAATTTTTGGAGGTCGTTTAGTAGGTTTACAAAAAGAAAGAAGTTTTGACCAAAAATCGTTGAAGGTAAGATTCGAACCCAAGACCTCCGGCCGAACCCGACCTAACCAAACACAGCCAACCAACTGGGCTACGCGTGATTTGTTAACCAAGTATGTAGCGAGATGTATTTAAGTTATGGTAAAGGGCAGAAATAAAACCTAGGTTATAAAGGGTTAATTTCTTTCCTGAACCCTAATTCCCTTCTCTTCTCCTCACGCGTGCGTCGACGCTTCTGGACTCGGGTGGAAACACAGCAAAGCTAGGGCTTTGTTCTCCGGCGCCGACGAAGCCCTTTTCCCAGCCAATCTTCACCCGTTCGTGGTTACCTCGACGAAGGAAGGCCGAAAACAGCAAAGAGTGCCTTGAGCACGAAGGAGAAACTGAGATTTTCATCTCCTCCGAACCATAGATCTTCTTCCCTTCGGTTGAAAGTCCAAGAACAGCAAGGTAAGTACTACTTACCTGTGGTAGGAGTAGCTCCGAGTCCCTGATTTTGTTTCCTTGCTCACGGGATTTGCAGTGCCAGATAGATGATGCTAGGGATTAGTTTCATTCTTTCCTTCAATTACTGCTTAGTTATATTGCCGTGTAGTGCTATGTAGTTTGGATTCTTCAATTCTTCCTTGTTGAACCGTATAAGAACGACCTTAAGGTTTGCTGTTTTGTGATAGTTTAGGTTCATTTGCAGAAATCCTTACAAGGTCTTAGATGGAAATTTCTTTTGTTATTTCCTGTTGTAACCGATCATGTGGTTAGGGAATTAGTTGCTCTTTCCTTGCTTTTAAACCTGCTGTACCATATTTAGCCTTATTGGTTGGTTCCCTTGTAGTTTAACAAGCCTGTACAGTTGGTGATTTGGAAGTGCAGTTTCAAAATTCGGTTGTTTGTTTTTTTAGATAGCTGTGAGATATGCCTCCTCCATTATTTAGCCATGACCATTAGTGTTTAAAGCTTGAAACATTGATGTTTTGTGCTTCTGTGCTTGCTGCCATGGGCTTTGAAGGAAGGAGAAGAAGGGACAGGTTGTGGTCACTGGAATGGATAGTCATGGGTAGCATTTCTGGTCTCTTTTGCTTGTTACTAGGGTGCTGAATAGTGGCAGGAGTAGCCTATATAAGTAGAAGAAGTATTGCAGATTTGGTATAGCTTATGTGGCTTGCATTATCTCGGATTAATGGGGCTGGTAGTTAGCTTTCTTTTGCTCTATTTTTACAGCATGTATAGAAAACTCAAAGTTGCATTCTTTTGCCCTATTTTACAGCATGTATAGAAAGCTCAAAGTTGCATTCTTTTGCCCTATTTTACAGCATGCTTAGTAAGCTTAAAGTTGCTTTCTTTGCTCTATTTTATAGCATGATTAGTAAGCTTAAAGTTGCTTTCTTTTGCTCTATTTTATAGCATGATTAGTAAGTTCAGATTTGCTTTCCTTTGCCTTGTTTTATAACGTGCTTAGAGAGTTCAGATCGGCTTCCCTTGTGTTATTTTCATGCAGCATGCTTGGTTAGTTGTAATCCTACACTTGTTAGATATATCTACAAGATTCTAATAAGCTCTAATAAAGGATTATGAGAAGTGTGAGTAAAGAAAAAGACCAAGGTCTAGTTAAAAAGAGATAACAAGTAAACTAAAGTAAGAGGCTAGTACCCGACTTCCAAGGTTGTCGTTAAGTAAATCCAGGTGACCAATTCCAAGGTCTTGGCCCTGGTAAGACCAAGGTCTTTACCTTATAGGACTAGAGGCTCGCTACCTCAGTCACTATTAGAGAGCGCGCAAAACAAAGATGGTACTAAGCCTGGGCCCAAAGAAGAAAAGAAAAGAAAAGAAGAACAAGAAGAAGAAAGTGAAAGAGAAATTAAAAGATTAATTTCTAGTATAAGAAAAGTAAGAAGAACAAGAAGAAGAAAGTGAAAGAGAAATTAAAAGATTAATTTCTAGTATATGGATATAAGAAAATGAAACAAGTTTATGCTTAGAATCAATAAAAGTTTAGTTCTTTAATTCTAAGCTTACAGTAGTAGTTTCATTACTTTCCTGTCAGTTAGTGAGCATGTTTAGTATTCAATTCTATTTCTGTATACCATGAGTACATGCAACTTTGCTTTAGCATTACAGTTTCAGTATTATTGCATTACTTATATGCACTTCGATGTCTTTGTGAGATAGATTAGTACTTACTAAGCGTTTTCGCTTATAGTTTTGTTTTCTTTCCTCCTACTGCAGATAAAGGAAAAGCTAAGATATGAAAGGGAGGCGACAGGGTGGTGGTGGTGATGAAGGTGTGTGATGACTGGACTATGGAGAGATCCAGAAGTAGCTGGCAGAATTGTCAAGACTTTCTTTTAGTTCTCTTCTAATGTTATATTAAATTTGGGATTGTAGTTGAGTTTATTTCCGCATGTCTAATTAGTCTCTTTTATTATTTGTGGAGTGCTGTAGTCGTTGCTATTGTTAGAGTAGTTTCTTTGTTTTTACTGTTGTTTTTTTTATAACTGCGTGGTTGTGAAAAATGTGTTCCAACCGCCTGTGGCTGCGTATATATCTTATGTACTATGGATTTGGTCACCGGTACAAGGGAGACTCTGTCAAAATTTTTTCAGTAGGAATTCCTCTAAACCGTGATAAATCTAACTGATTCTAATAATAGCGTCAGTGACACTAGTAAGTAGAGAAGTAGTTAGGTAACAGTCGCCCTTAGAGAGTAGTAGTAAGAAGGGTGGGTTGTTACAGTTGGTATCAGAGCAGTGTTCCATTCTCTAGCATTGCACACACATCAGCATCATCCTTGCCGTCTCCAAGTAAGAAAGTATTTAAATTCTTTCTTTATTCTGCTTTCTTTATTATTAACTGCAGTATAGAGTATTTGTTTTTGAATGCTTAAGTAAGATAGAAGATTTTGTTTCCCTTTTCTTTATTCATATATATATATGATTAGAAGGGTTAGAGAAGCTATTTAGTCTTTTTCCTCTGCATAATTAGATGTCAAGAAGAGGACGTCCCCGTACCATTCATACTGAGGACCGAGTTCAGGAGAACGAAGAGCCCAGAACCCCTGGGCCTATTCTCTCTGAAGTTGTTGCTCAACTTCAGAGACAAGTAGTGAGCAACAGCAAGTGATTGCCAATCTAATGGCCAATCAGAAGCCAGCTCCTCCCACTCCCCCAACCATTAATGTGGAGACCCCAGTGATGACTGAAGTCCCATCAGTTGCCCTGGAAGTCACCACAACACCTACAAGACAAGAAGCATACCTCATCCAGTGGCTGAAGTTGAAACCAGAAAGATTCTCAGGCACGACTGAGCCCTGGGATGCCCAGGCTTGGTTCAAGACACTTGAGAGCACAATGGAGCTTCTTGACTGACCAGAAGTCGAGAAGGGTAAGTATGCCTCTTTCTGCCTATCTGGAGGTGCTTGTATGTGGTGGGAGCGAGTTAAGAGTAAGAGAGCAGTCAACCAGATGAGCTGGGTTGACTTCGAGACAGAGTTTTACGAAGAAGTCTTCTGTCAATGGATCACCAATAAACAGTATGAGGAGCTTATAGAATTCAGACAAGGTGACCTACCAGTAGAAGAAGCGGTCAAAAGATTCGACAGGCTAGCTCATCTTTGCCTAGAGTTAGTAAGTACAGAGAAAGAACGAGTCAGGCGAATGCTGAGACCAGAAATAACACCTAATGTGAGTAGCGAAACTCACCGACCATAGATTGGTGAAGAGCTGGTCAGCAGGGCATTAGTGAGCACTATCTGAACAGCAACAAGGCACAACAAACGCAACACAAGCCAGTCAAGATAGAAGACAAGACAGTGGGGAAACAAAAAACCCAGTCAAGTAATCAGAACTGGAAGGACAAAGATAACAAGAAAGACCCAAGCAGGAAGATGTTCGGGTAGTCTGTGAGTATCCAAAGGTATTTCCGGAAGGGCTACCTGGACTACCTCCCAATAGAGAAGTGGAGTTTGAGATTGAATTGGTTCCTGGTACCGGTCCAATTTCAAAAGCTCCGTATCGCATGTCTCCAGCAGAGTTGAAAGAGTTATAAGCACAACTACAGGAGTTACTTGACAAAGGCTCCATTCGCCCTAGTCACTCACCTTGGGGAGCTCCTGTGTTGTTTGTCAAGAAGAAAGATGGATCTATGCGGATGTGCATAGATTACAGAGCTCTGAATCAAGTGACGATCAAGAGCAAGTACCCACTTCCCAGGATTGATGACTTATTTGATCAGTTAAGAGGGGCAACAGTGTTCTCAAAGATAGACCTGCGCTCTGGGGACCATCAGCTGAAGGTGAAAGAAAGAGACATACCCAGAACAACTTTCAGAACCAGATACGGACACTACGAGTTTGTGGTCATGACTTTTGGTGTGACTAATGCACCAGCGGTCTTCATGGACTTAATGAACAGAGTATTCAGAGAATACCTTGACAAATTTGTCATCGTAGTCATCGACGACATTCTGGTCTATTCAAGGACTCCAGAGGAGCATGACACGCACTTGAGGATAGTACTGCAGACTCTTCAGCAAAAGCAGCTTTACACTAAATTCTCAAAGTACGAGTTCTGGTTAGATCAAGTGGCATTTCTAGGTCACATAATTTCTAAAGAAGGCATCCAAGTGGATCCATCCAAAATAGAAGCAGTCAACAACTGGAGCAGACCCAAGAACGCCAGGGAGATCAGAAGCTTCCTTGGTTTAGCTGGGTACTACAGGAAATTCGTGAAGGACTTTTCCAGGATAGCCTCTCCACTAATAGCCCTCACCAGGAAAAACACGAAGTTTGAATGGTCAGATAAATGTGAGCAGAGTTTCCAAGAGCTCAAGAAAAGACTGACCAGTGCTCCTATCCTGACAGTTCCAAAGAGTGACAAGAGTTTTGACATCTACAGTGATGCTTCCAAGATGGGCTTAGGAGCTGTACTCATGCAAGAAGGAAAAGTCATAGCCTATACTTCCAGACAACTCAAAGATTATGAGAAGAACTACCCTACTCATGATCTTGAGCTGGCAACTGTGGTTTTTGCACTGAAACTCTAGCGACATTATTTTTATGGAGTTCAGTGTAGAATCTTCACAGATCATCAGAGTCTTAAATACTTCTTCACTCAGAAGGACTTAAACATGAGACAGCGCAGGTGGCTGGAGTTGGTCAAAGATTACGACTGTGAAATCCTCTACCACCCAGGCAAAGCTAATAAAGTGGCAGATGCACTAAGCAGAAAGTCCAGTGCATCCCTGATGTCTTTGTCATCATTAGCCCTGCCACTACAGAAGGAGTTGTCAGATTTTGGACTTGAAATTATTGAAGAGCAACTCTCTGCATTGACCTTAGAGTCTATATTGCTTGAGGAGATACAGAGAAAGCAAAGTGAAGATCCAGACATCCAGAAGATCAAGCAAGGGATACAGAAAGAAGACAAGTCAGAGTTTCGAGTGACGGACAACGGCATTCTTTATCAGCGGAGTCGCATTTGCGTGCCCAATGATGAAGAACTGAGAAAGAAGATTTTAGAAGAAGCTCATAGCACCCCATACTCCATGCATCCTGGTTCTACTAAGATGTACCAAGACGTGAAGCAAAGGTTCTGGTGGTCCGGACTCAAAAGAGACGTTGCTAAATATGTCAGTACCTGCCTGACATGCCAGAGAGTCAAAGCAGAACACCAGAAACCAGGAGGAGTTCTTCAGCCTCTTCCAATACCAGAGTGGAAGTGGGAAGACATATCCATGGACTTCATAACAGGTCTTCTAAGAATTACAAATGGATATGACGCAATATGGGTAGTAGTGGACAGATTGACTAAGTCTGCCCATTTCCTAGCCATCAAGGTGTCCCACTCCATAGAGCAGTTGGCACAACTATACGTTAAGGAGGTGATCAGACTTCATGGAGTTCCTAAATCTATTGTTTCTGATAGAGATGGGTGCTTCACCTCACACTTTTGGGAGTGCGTTCAGAATGCACTAGGCACCAAACTCAAGTTTAGCACAGCTTTCCATCCTCAGACTGATGGACAGACAGAGCGAGTAAATCAGATTTTAGAAGATATGCTCAGAGCTTGTGCGTTGGATTTCAAGGGAAGTTGGTGCAAGTATCTATGCTTAGCTGAGTTTGCCTACAACAATAGTTATCAGGCGACCATCAAGATGGCACCTTATGAGGCACTGTAGGGCAGGAAATGCAGATCACCCATTTGCTGGCTAGAAGTAGGTAAGAGAAAAAAAATGGAAGTAGAGCTGGGCGTTCAGACAGAGCTGATAGATGAGACTACTCAGGCGATCCAGAAAATTCGACAGAGAATTGAGACTGCCCAGAGCAGACAAAAGAGTTATGCTGACACACGCCGTAGGCTATTGGAATTCCAAGTAGGAGATTCAGTTTTCCTCAAGGTAGCTCCTATGAAGGGAGTGATGAGATTTGGCAAGAAGGGCAAATTAAGTCCTCGCTATGTAGGACCTTATCTGATCATAGAGAGGATTGGGAAAGTAGCTTACAAGTTGGACTTACCACAAGACATGTCAGCAATACACGATGTATTTCATGTCTCCATGCTAAAGAAGTGTCTCCACGACCCTAGACAAGTGATTGAGCCTCAGTCAGTGCAAATCCAAGAGGATCTTACCTATGAGAGCAGACCTACACAGATAGTAGACAGAGCAGTCAAGAGACTAAGAAATAAAGAGGTACCACTAGTGAAGGTCATCTGGTAGAGTCAGAAGCACGAGAAAGTCACTTGGGTGTGTGAGGACAGTATGAGACAGAAGTATCCAGAACTATTCTAAGTTCGAGGACGAACTTTTTATAAGGTATGCGGGATTGTAACGACCCAATTTTCCCTATTTCAAGTTCTAAAAGTCCATAAAAATATTTGGAAATACTTTTAAATATTCTAGAGATTTTTAGGAATTTTTAGAGTATTTTTACGTAATTTTTGGAGGTCGTTTAGTAGGTTTACAAAAAGAAAGAAGTTTTGACCAAAAATCGTTGAAGGTGAGATTCGAACCCAAGACCTCTGGCCGAACCCGACCTAACCAAACACAGCGAACCAACTGGGCTGCGCGTGATTTGTTAACCAAGTATGTAGGGAGATGTATTTAAGTTATGGTAAAGGGCAGAAATAAAACCTAGGTTATAAAAGGGTTAATTTCTTTCCCGAACCCTAATTCCCTTCTCTTCTCCTCACGCGTGCGTCGGCGCTTCTGGACTCGGGCGGAAACGCAGCAAAGCTAGGGCTTTGTTCTCCGGCGCCGACGAAGCCCTTTTCCCAGCCAATCTTCACCCGTGCGTGGTTACCTCGACGAAGGAAGGCCGAAAACAGCAAAGAGTGCCGTGAGCACGAAGGAGAAACCGAGATTTTCATCTCCTCCGAACCATAGATCTTCTTCCCTTCGGTTGAAAGTCCAAGAACAGCAAGGTAAGTACTACTCACCTGTGGTAGGAGTAGCTCCGAGTCCCCGATTTTGTTTCCTTGCTCACGGGATTTGCAGTGCCGGATAGATGATGCTAGGGATTAGTTTCATCTTTCCTTCAATTGCTGCTTAGTTATGTTGCCGTGTAGTGCTATGTAGTTTGGATTCTTCAATTCTTCCTTGCTGAACCGTATAAAAACGGCCTTAAGGTTTGCTGTTTTGTGATAGTTTAGGTTCATTTGCAGAAATCCTTACAAGGTCTTAGATGGAAATTTCTTCTGTTATTTCCTGTTGTAACCGATCATGTGGTTAGGGAATTAGATTTTCTTTCCTTGCTTTTAAACCTGCTATACCAGATTTAGCCTTATTGGTTGGTTCCCTTGTAGTTTAACAAGCCTGTACATTTGGTGATTTGGAAGTGCAGTTTCTAAATTCGGTTGTTTGTTTTTTTAGATAGCTGTGAGATATGCCTCCTCCATTATTTAGCCATGACCATTAGTGTTTAAAGCTTGAAACATTGATGTTTTGTGCTTCTGTGCTTGCTGCCATGGGCTTTGAAGGAAGGAGAAGAAGGGACAGGTTGTGGTCACTGGAATGGATAGTCATGGGTAGCATTTTTGGTCTCTTTTGCTTATTACTAGGGTGCTGAATAGTGGCAGGAGTAGCCTATATAAGTAGAAGAAGTATTGCAGATTTGGTTTAGCTTATGTGGCTTGCATTATCTCGGATTAATGGGGCTGGTAGTTAGCTTTATTTTGCTCTATTTTACAGTATGTATAGAAAGCTCAAAGTTGCATTCTTTTGCCCTATTTTACAGCATGTATAGAAAGCTCAAAGTTGCATTCTTTTGCCCTATTTTACAGCATGTTTAGTAAGCTTAAAGTTACTTTCTTTGCTCTATTTTATAGCATGATTAGTAAGCTTAAAGTTGCTTTCTTTTGCTCTATTTTATAGCATGATTAGCAAGTTCAGATTTGCTTTCCTTTGCCTTGTTTTATAACGTGCTTAGAGAGTTCAGATCGGCTTCCCTTGTGTTATTTTCATATAGCATACTTGGTTAGTTGTAATCCTACACTTGTTAGATATATCTACAGGATTCTAATAAGCTCTAATAAAGGATTATGAGAAGTGTGAGTAAAGAAAAAGACCAAGGTCTAGTTAAAAAGAGATAACAAGTAAACTAAAGTAAGAGACTAGTACCCGACTTCCAAGGTTGTGGTTAATAAATCCAGGTGACCAATTCCAAGGTCTTGGCCCTAGTAAGACCAAGGTCTTTACCTCATAGGACTAGAGGCTCGCTACCTCAATCACTATTAGAGAGCGCGCAAAACAAAGATGGTACTAAGCCTGGGCCAAAAGAAGAAAAGAAAAGAAGAACAAGAAGAAGAAAGTGAAAGAGAAATTAAAAGATTAATTTCTAGTATAAGAAAAGTAAGAAGAACAAGAAGAAGAAAGTGAAAGAGAAATTAAAAGATTAATTTCTAGTATAAGGATATAAGAAAATGAAATAAGTTTATGCTTAGAATTAATAAAAGTTTAGTTCTTTAATTCTAAGTTTACAGTAGTAGTTTCATTACTTTCCTGTCAGTTAGTGAGCATGTTTAGTATTCAGTTCTATTTCTGTATACCATTAGTACATGCAGCTTTGTTTTAGCATTACAGTTTCAGTATTATTGCATTACTTATATGCACTTCGATGTTTTTGTGAGATAGATTAGTATTTACTAAGCGTTTTCGCTTATAGTTTTGTTTTTTTTCCTCCTACTGCAGATAAAGGAAAAGCTAAGATATGAAAGGGAGGCGACAGGGTAGTGGTGGTGATGAAGGTGTGTGATGACTGGACTGTGGAGAGATCCAGAAGTAGCTGGCAGAATTGTCAAGACTTTCTTTTAGTTCTCTTCTAATGTTATATTAAATTTGGGATTGTAGTTGAGTTTATTTTCGCATGTCTAATTAGTCTCTTTTATTATTTGTGGAGTGTTGTAGTCATTGCTATTGTTAGAGTAGTTTCTTTGTTTTTACTGTTGTTTTTTTTATAACTGCGTGGTTGTGAAAAATGTGTTCCAGCTGCCTGTGGCTGCGTATATATCTTATGTACTATAGATTTGGTCACCGGTACAGGGGAGACTCTGTCGAAATTTTTTCGGTAGGAATTCCTCTGAACCGTGATAAATCTAACTGATTCTAATAATAGCGTCAGTGACACTAGTAATTAGAGAAGTAGTTAGGTAACGGTCGCCCTTAGAGAGTAGTAGTAAGAAGGGTGGGTTGTTTACAATAATAAATTTCTTTTGTCAATTATATTTACACTAGAAAAAGAAACTCTTGGAGTTTGAATTTTGAACCAAGCATATATAAATTCCTTTGATAGATATTTCACAATAGCAATGAGTCACAAGATTCTTAAAAATCAATTTTAGAAAACTACTGTCTTATTCACTAAGATTTTCCAATCAAAATATATGAAATTACATATGGAACACCAACCAACTCATCAACCTTGATATTTGACATTATATTCTAATACAATCTGCAAAATTTAGAATCATAGATATGTTGTATCTCAATAAAGCAATCTAACAAGTTTAAAAGACTTCATTTAGTATTTACCTTGCATTACAGTTGTCTAGCGTTGATAGGAGAGGGACCACTAAACAAATTCAATGATTCAACACGGAATGTCTGCCACCTTTTATCTAATGAAAGTAGTTTCTTGATTAAGAAACCACATTGTTATGTACAATTTTTTCAACAACATACTTGCAATGATTGATTCAAGTAATATGAAACTGAACTAAACATTAGCCACAAGTTATAGCTAAATCATGTAATGTAATGAATATCAGAAAATAAGAGAGAAGCATTTCTATCACCACTATAATGTTGATGCAACGATATGAGGAAACAAAGCAAGATATGTGTTGAGGTAATACAACATACCAGGTACACCTAAGGGTGGATCCAGAGATAATTTTGAGTGAGCGCTAACAGAATTTTTTTTATGAAGCCTAAAAAAAGGGATGAAGACAGTGAAGATAGAAGCTTCTTCTTCCTTATTTCCCGGGAGTACTAATCAGAGAGTGGACAAACATAATTCAATAAGATTTAGACACAGAGTTTGATCCATAAATCCCAATTAGTTTAGAGTACCAACCTAGTAATACTGGCAGAAAACAGCCATGTCAAACAAAGCTTGCTTTGAGGAAAGAAATCGTTGGTTTCTGGTTGTTAAGTTACTGAAAGGGGAACTTTTTCCATAGTATCTATGCTCTAGAGAAACCACAACCGCACTAAATTTTTTGCTAGTACCTACACATCCCACCAAAGTCTATCAAGAAGATCAATGATACAAGATAGCATATGGCAAAAGGAGGTTATAATATACACCTAATATTATATATATATATTCAAAACTATTTGGTTGTGTTTTTGCAGCTCAAAGTTTATGTTTAGCATATAGATTCTTCAAAGAAATGGAAATCTCAGTAAAACTTTAAACATGCTAATGCCCTTGTAAATGATAAGTCGTATATTAGAGGATCTAGGTACATGAAAAGGAAGTTAAACATAGTTTAGCAAGAAGCACCACACTTACAGCTATATAACTCTTATAAATGTCGTCACAAGACTCTTCACCACAAACTACAAGGAATACTGGGCCTTTAGGAGCTTGGTAGTGGTCAAGAAATTCATAATAATGCTGCTAGAATTTATGATATCCCTGCATATTGCATGCAAAATTAAGGATTACTTTCCTTTTTCATTTAAAAACCCCCACTAAGTCAATACAAACATGAAGAAAAACATCTCAAAATGTTACTAGATAGCCAACTTCTTGAATAAACAAAGTGATAGTTCTTGTAAAACATCTAAATCATATGGATTCTAAGAACCGTATAAGAATTCGTATATAGGAAATATAAGGACATATGAGCATGGATCTTCGTTTCATCGAGAAAATGATATAAAAAATAAATATATAAATAAATATGATAAGGAACCTGATTGAAGAGTCATCCTTGTCTTTAGCGTCGTCCAGAAATAATTCCTATAGAAGAAGATGTAGCAGAAAGAAAATGAAGGTCTTCCAAGAGGCTTAGGGTGCCGAAAAGCTTTAGGTCAATGGGGAACCAAAAGCTCTATCAAGAGTAAAACCCTAAACCCTTGGGGACTAATTCTATATATACTGAACATCTATTATTAACCCATAGATAATAATAGATGCGGGACTATAGGTTCTACACATTCAAAGTCTATATCCAATAATCGAACCCCAATAAGCCTAAGTTAGATTACTTTAATGGGTTCGATTTGTACTCATATGAACAACTTACAATTAAGCCCACCAATTAGAGATAATAACCAACACAAAGGAGCAGAGGGAAAATAACAAAAGAAATAGAATCACAAGGAGGAAGAAGATAATGGAGAAAGAGGTGTAAACCGTAATGGAGAAGTGGTCGAGGGTTTGATTGAACCGGTACCCTTCTATGTGAGGAAGTAGTCATTTTCTTCTTCCAATTTGCGGATGTGGGAACCTTGGGGCTCTACCACAAGGAGGAAGGAGGAGGAGAAGAAGAAGAGGGCAATGAGAAAAAAGGCACTGATGAGAGTCGTCAATCCATGGCTTCTCCTTCTCCAGCGGATCTTGGCGAGGGCTTCAGCCCCATGCAGCCCTCACCTAGATCCACCCCTGTACACCAAGATGTCATAAACCTTGGCATTCACCAATAGTGTAGAACCATATCTACGGTGCTTTCCTAGGAAATCTCCAATTTCAGCTACTACCAAAATCCATGCGAGGTGGCCGCCGTGAGTGCGAGGTGGCCCCCGTGAGTGCGAGGTGGCCGCCGTGACAAACCATATAGGTGGCCATGTGCAACCGCGGCGACCTCGCGGCCGCGAGAGGCATACAACCTTGCAGCCACTAGAGGTATGTGACTTCGCGCAAGCAAGAGGAGGTCAAGCGAGGAAATCTTCAAGAATGATGAAATTGTTACGACGAGAGAAAAAAAGTGCCATGAGAGAAAGAAAGGGAAGGGTTGATTTAGGTTACGAAGAGGGATCAGGTAAAAAAGTAACATATTAAGGAAAAATAATAAGGGCTAATAAATTTTAGAGGATAAAATAGTCTATAATATTTGTAAATATTAAAATAAATTTATAAATCCAAGTACATTTCATCACAAATTTTATTAATTTAGAAACTACTTTTTTATCTCAATTTTTTTATATTTTAAATGATAATTTTAACAATTTTAAATAAATTTTTTAACAGAAATACAGTCTCAAATTCTATTTATAATCCATATTTATATTTTTAATAAAAATTTATATATTATTTTATCATGAATTTATTTAATTTTTTTAATATTATATTTTATTAAAGTAAAATAAATTAGTTATAATATTAATCTTTGATTTATAAAAATCAAAAACAGATTTTATTTCCATTTTATATATTATTTTTAATCTGTATTTATTTTTGTTTATAAAAATTTATTGACAATTTCATCTCAAATTCATTTTAAATTCTGTTTCAAACTTATTTTTATATATTATATTTTATTTAACTAAAATGGATTAGTAATTTCGTAGAAAATCTATTTCTGATTTACTAAAATTTAAAATAGATTTTAATTCCATTTCAAAAATCTGTCTGTGAAGCCCTATTTTCTTGTATGTCCAACAGTAAAGATCTTATTGAACTAATAAAGTCTAGTGATGAGAATTTAGAAACTGCTAATATTGATTAGTCAAATGTTAATAATGATTAAATATTAACATTATTATTCATCAAGTAAGTTATGCTTCCATATTATTTTATATTTATATTATCATGTTAGTAAACTTTATTATGATATGTTGTAATTGTAAATATCTCGTGGTAGTTTTGATATGATTAACGTAACTGAGTTAAGTTAGGTCCTATTATTTGATCTTTGTATCTAAGTATGCAGGAGTTTAGAAACACAAGAAGTCAAGCGGAAGACGTAGCTAGCAAGAATGTTGACACAGGAAGGGAGTCAATGGGCTCGGTGCATCCGACGGACAAGGCTGATGTACTTCATGGAAGGCACCTCCAATCGCTTGGAAAGTGTCTCGCATGAATAGTGCGAAGGCGCCTTCAATACCATTAGCCGAAGATAAAGTTTTATCTTTGGCATATAAAACTTAAACTATTGAAGGCGGCTTGGACATACTTGAAGGCGCATCTGAGTCACAGATAGGTTTTTCCAGAAGCTATAAAAAGATCCCTAGAGCAAGAAAAGTAACAACAACTCAACTACAACTTTTGTATTCATTTCTTAGTAACTTTTTGAGCTATCAAAGAGTGTAAGATGCTTCTTCACCTTCAATGAAGGAGAAATTTAGTGAACTTTCATCTGTCTTGGATTAACAACCATCTAGGTTATAACCAAGTAAAACTCTAGCCTTTTACATATTCTTTTAAGTTGTTTTCATTAATGTTAATTGTCTATATTGGTTTAATCTAATTATGCATCCTTACTAAGCAAAGCAAGAGATTGTTTTATTCTAACTTTGATCATAGGCTATTCACCCCATCTAGCCATCACATCGAGACCAACAATTGGTATCAGAGTCCAACCACTTTAGAAGGACTAACTACTGACCGAAGCAAAGAGGATGATGACTAAATTGAGTATCTACCTACCGAAATTTGAGGAGGAGTTCGCCCTATAAAAAAAGTGAAAGGAGGTATTTTTTAAAACCCAACTATGAAGTTTTATTAATAATAAAAAATGATTTTGTAGCTCTAAAAGATTAAAAAGATAAAGAAAAAGAAGACTATCTTTGGACAAAGAAAGAGCAAGCGGACTTTGTGGTGAATGGATAAGTTAAATTCTACCTGCTAAGCATGATGCTACCTCAAGAAATCAATAGGATCGATGCCTATAAATCAGCAAAGAAATTTTGAGAAAAGTTCATGGAGCTACACGAAGGAACGTTAGAAGCAAAGCTCATGAGACGGGATCTTCTCCGAAACCAACTGATGAACCCTCGGTTGAGAGAAGGAGAATCACTAGTGTAACTACACGCGAAACTAAAGGAGCTGATCACCGAACTCACAAATCTTAGAAAAAAGATTGTTAAACAAAGATTTCCTGGTATGCATTGAATGCTTTTCTGAGGACACTCGAATGATCCTCAATAATCAACTCTTACTATATTTCTAAAGATCTAGAGGTAAGTACATTAGAAAGTTTATTTTCTACTTTAAAACTTCATGAATCTAGATGTACAGAATTAAAAAAGGAGCCAAGTCAGAGAATTGCCCCGAAGGCAAGAACAGACGATCCAAACTTTGAAGCATCCATCGACGAAGATGAGGCTGCCTTAATTGTAAGAAATTTTAGTTTGAAAGTTAATTAATAAATTTAATATGTCACAAACAAAGAAAAACCTTCAGAATAAAAGGAAAGTTTGATGCTACAACTACCAAGAAGAAGGGGACTCCAAGGACGACTACCCAAAATTAAAAAGAAAGGAGAAAGAAAAGGGGAAAAGACCAATAAGATCAAAGCACAAGACCCTGAAAATGACATAGAATGAATCATCGTCATCAGAATAGGAGTTAGAAGAATATATTAAATTATCCCTAATGGTAGACCACCAAAGGAACGACTAAAGTTCCTTAAAAATGAGAATCAATGAAGGAGGAGGATCTTCGAAAGAAAGTAGCGATGAAGGTGAAGCGTTAAATCACGAGGTAAGTGAGGTACATTCCCTATCTCCTGAACAATCATACGAGCTTATTAAAATACTTTCCAAAAACTTGCTAAAATTAGAAAATAAAAATGTTAAGCTTAAATTAAACTTAACAAATTCATACCATTTAGTAATGTATGATAATTTTAAAATGAAAAATGAAAAACTAAAAGCATAAATAGAGAAACTGGAAAATGGCAATACATGTTCAAATATTTTTAAATCAAGGTTTAGAAATTATGGTAGAATAAATTAGTACATTAGAAATCATAAGGGACAAATAAGGAAAATTCCTATGAATTATATACTACCAAAATTTCTAATGAATCTAATAGGTAAGAACCTATATTGGGTTCCGAAATTCTTTCTAAATTAAATTACCAATTTTTATTGTTAGGGTAGAAATTATTTTGACTTAGAAAATTATTTGTTTTATCTTCTATTTGAATTTTCTATTCAAAATTTCTATACTAATAGCACAGTCGTGTTTCTACTGAGGGAAATTTTTTCCGAATTTTCTGATAAATAATAAAATTTCTATGAATTATTTTCTAAAAATTTAATTTTTAATATTTAAAATTTAAGAAAATAGAAATTTAGAAACTTTAATTATTTACCATTAAATAATGTGTTTTACATATCCATAATAATTAATAGAATTTTTTGAATTTAAAGTATATTTTTAAAAATTTATTTTTAAAAATTAGGTTACTCTACTTAAATAAATCATTTCTATTAGATTAAATAATATCTTTCTATGAAAATTTTTCTACAAATCTAGCTTATTTTTTTTAGGTTCAAAACAAAATTTTAAGATTTTTTGAAACAAAAAAGTAAATTTTAAATTATTTTTTTATAAAAATAGAAGATTAATTAGTAAAAATAGAATATTTTTAAAAATTATTTCTAAAAAATATTAGCCTAATGGTAATTCTTGTTTTCTACCACTAAAAACCTTTTCAAATTTTTTCTAACTACTTATTTTATTTTTTTTCCTATTTTTTTATGTGATCAAAAGGGGAAAAATAGGTATAAGTTAAGGGGAAGGTGGGATAATTGAAAATTTTATTAAACTTATTTGCAAATAATTAGTGTCATTTCAATTTCATTCACTTACTCATTATATTGCATTTTTTTATCCTAATTTTAACTCGGATTGATGCACGTCAAAAGGGGAGAGATTGTAAGTACCCGTAGTAGTTTTGATATGGTCAACCAAGTTAAATTATGTCTTGTTTGTATTTAATCCTGTCTAAGTGTGCAGTAGCTTAGTAATATAAGAAGTTGAGCAGAAGATGTAGCTAGCGAGAAGGATGCCACAAAAAGGGAGTTGACGATATCGGTGTATCAGAGGGACGAGGTGCTGCGGAAAAGTACACTAATGGACGAGAAGGACATGCGTTACATTCGAGGGACGAGAAGCCGGGGAAAAAGTCTACTCGAGCAGAAGGTCAGAGTTGGGTTCGAGTGAGCTCAACTTCAGTTAACCAAAGCATCCCCTATGCGAACAAGATAATCTTGGAGGTTGATCTATTTCATGGAAGGCACCTCCAATCGCTTGGAAGGCACCTTGCATGAACAATGTGAAGGCACCTTCAATGCTTGTTAGCCGAAGATAAAGTTTTATCTTTGATGGATAAAACTTAATCTATTGAAGGCACCTTGGACCTACTTGAAGGTGCTTCTAAGTCATGGATAGATTTTTTTTCAGAGGCTATAAAAAAACCCTTAGAGTTAGGAAATTAATAACAACTCAACTACAACTTCTATATTCATTTCCTAGTATCTTTCTGAGCTATCAAAGAGTATAAGAGGCTTCATCTCTTTCAACGAAGGAGAATTTTAGTGAACTTTCATTTTCCTTGGATTAACAACCACCCAGGTTTCAACCGAGTAAAACTCTGGTCTTTTACCTATTCTTTTAAGTTGTTTTTAGTAATGTTAATTGTCTATATTTGTTTAATTTAATTGTGCGTCCTTTCTAAGCAAAAGTAAGAGATTGTTTTATTCTAACTTTGATCGCAGGCTATTCACCCCCTCTAGTCGATCATATTAGGACCAATAGTAATGTCATTTTCCAAACATTATTATAGCAGAGTAGCAGGCTATAGCACTCTGTGGCTATAATGTGTTACGAGTTATTAGAGACTCGTAAGTATTTTTGTTATTAGTAATTCAAGTTCATATATGACTTTATTTATAATATATTTCTCATACCTTAATTTTTTTTTCTTACAAGTTCACTCCAGATGGCCACCGAGTTGCCATATATATCACCAGAAAATTCAAAGAACAAGTTAGCGCTTTTGGTACTACATGGAGGCATGTAAATTAGGAGATGAAGACATTTTATTATAATAAATTTGTAGTAAGTAAATTTAATATATTTAGTATTCTATAATATATTTATCCTTTAATATACTAAATTTTTAGCTTATAATTACATAAATGATATACATGGGAGGAAGAGCACGAGGAAGAATTTAAAGATACATGGAACAGTTATTGTGTCAAACTTTACAGAGTCCTTCTTTATTATATAAGAAAGAAGGGGAGTAGATCGGCATATATTTCCATCGAGATGTGGGGTGCATGGATGACCACCTAGGCTGCAGAAAGGTGGCAAGTAAGTGCTACAAAGGCATGCGCAAATAGGAATACAGAGTCAAGTGACCCAAGCACTGAAACCACTTACATACGTCAAGATCCAGATCTATTGTTGAGCATGTCATGGATCTGGTGAGTTTAATTTAAAGTTATATAAATAAATTTTATATTTATTACCAAACTTGTATAATTTTATCCCAAATTATTTGTGTATGTAAGAATATGAATCAACCTACTAACCCATTTGTATGGAGGTCTTTCTCAAGACCCAGAAGAAGAAGGATGACATATTTATCGATCCTCGATCCCCTGTCGTACACGTAAAATTATTAACTTTATTATTTTAATCATTTCTATCTTGATTAACTTTAGTAATTATGATCAAATTTAATATTAATCATATTATATTTTTCCACACATGATAAAATAACAAATATAGTGGCTTAGGTATCTCAACCACTAGCAAAGGGGAGGGAGTCACACCCTCTATCTACTAAGGTGCTAACTGAGATTTATTATAATATTATCGGTGGATGGATAAAAAACTCCACCCTCTATGACCTTGGCTTCTAGACCAAAGTTGCATTTAATCGTTTGAGGACTCCTAGGGGCCATAATACTCCTCTTCTTCTACTAAGGTGCAGTCTTTAAGACTGGAAAATCAAGAATTGCGTACTCAAATTGTCTCAATGAATCAGAGGATGAATCAGTGGATGGTCACTGAGGAGCAGAGAAGGGATGTTGATGAGCAGAGGAGAGTCGAGGATGATTAGAGGAGAGCCAATCATGAGGCTCTCATGGCCCATATGCGAGTGATCATGGCTAATTTCACCTAGACCTAGACACCACATGGTTTTGAGTTACAGGAGACTCAAGACCCATTAAACTGTGGTGATTAGCTTTTTTTTTTTTTTTTTTTGAGGTTTGTTCAACTATAATTTAGTTTTTTATTTATCATACATAAATCATGCAAAATATATTTATTCTATTTTAATATTCTAATATGCTCATTTCTAACTATTGTATTACTATATGTTTCAGGAGTCCTAACATATTGACATATAGACGATCATCATAATTTGCTTATTTCTATCCATATATCAAAATTAGTTATACATATTGTTGTTCCCGAAAGGATATTCACATATCTCCACAATGACATGATATTGTCCACTTTGGGTCTAGACCCTCATGGCTTTACTCTTGGGCTCTCCCCAAAAGTCATCATGTCAATGAAGATATCTTACATCCTTTTAAACTCATGATCTTTCTCAAATTGTTCCAACACATATATGCAAAATTTTTAATTATACATAAATGTGATATAAATTTATCGTATTTGACTTTATGTAGGATTTTCTATTACTATCTTATATATGGATGTATTATTTGGACTATTTTTTATCATAGTATGTATTTAGATATGGATATTTGGATAGTTTAATTTTTTTTATTATTATGATTGATTTAGATTTTGTTTGTTTTAGATGATTGTGATTGTTGGATATTTAGATACTTTCTATTAGTTATTTGTATGGATGTTAGTTTATTTGTGTTTGTAATGTTATGGATTCTATGAAATGTATGTATGGATTGTTAAGATGTATGAAATGTATTTTATGTGTGGATTGTGAAATATTGTGATTGTATGGATGTATGTGATTGTTTGTATATATGAAATGTCATTGTCTATGATAATTTCTTGTATATATGAAAATTGTAATGGTAGGTACTAAATATAAATTGTTTTTTATTTTTTATTTTTATTATGGATGGAATTGGTGATTTCATCGGTAAATATCAAAATGGTTTACCTATGGAATAATCGATCTTGACGATATTCCCAAGAGGATTTATCAACGGAATCAAATATTTTGTAGGTAATTACCGACGGAATAACCTATTCGGTCGGTATTCCCCAAGAGGATTTATCGACGGAACTAGTAATTCCGTCGGTAATTATCGATAGGATATTTGATTTTGTCGGTATTTATCGATAGAATATTTGATTCCGTCAATAAATCATCTTGGAAATATTGACGGAATCGGTTATTTCATTGATGATATTTACTAGAAATTTTATATACCATAAAAAAATATTACTACGAAAATATACTCCGTCGGAAAATATTATTACGGAAATATATTTGGTAAATATTCATTTTGCACATGATTAATATAAAATAATTTTATATCAATAAAAACTCTTAGGAAAATATGTTAAATATTCAAAATTGAAATATTTATTTCTTTTATTAATTCAGAAAATATTATAATAATCTGCTTAGGACACTACACCTAATAAAAAGATGCCTAAAGGATAATATAACAAATTGAGTGAAGGTGGGTAATAACATGTAAATTGTACGGGGAGTAAAAATTCGATTAAATGGAACAAATTGATTCAATCGGTCAAATTTAAAAATTTAGTTTGATTATTTTAAAATTTTGATTTTCTTATAAAAAAAATATTTACTTTGGATTATTCAATTCAGTTTTAATTTTTAAGTTTAATTTTTTATTCGATTAAATAAAATAAATTGAATTGAGCCCTTTAAACTCCCTAATTTCCTAATCCTATCACTCATCTGTTAAAATTGCAATACATCATATATGAACTAAAGGATGTATTTACAAGAAGATCTTGCTATAACTAATATTTAAAGCACAATAGAAAATCGAAACAATAGCTAGCACAAGATGACCTGAATCCATTGCAAAGCTATCACTTCTTACTTGTTGTCAGTGTTCCTGCTAGTGCAGAATAGTCTTCTACATAGTGGGCAGCAACAATCATTAGTTCTTTCTCAATAGGGAAGAAAGGAGGTTGAAGAAAACTCTAAAACATGCATCTTTCTTTATAAACTAAGCCTATTCTATAGGAACTATCCACCTTAAAGTCCATCCATCATTAACAACCCATCAATGTTAATGAACCAGATTATTGGACCTACACATTAAATCTACATCCACTCAATCCAAAACCTCTTTATATGCATTGAAGTATTAGAACACTTAATTAGGTTTAGTTACTTTAATGACAATTAGTTGTGTGTGTGTTAATCAAGTATAAGCCTACCTTATGAAGATTAAGTCCATCCATGTGAACTTAAGAGGATTTAGTCCACCCATGTGGACTAAATCCTATAATCTTCCACTTGGGCTATACTTGACTCCTTATACACCACAAAACCCCTTAGTTGAGCTGAACATGTCAAACTTTATTGGTTAAATATCCCTTTAAGCAATCTCATTCATTAGATCAATTAGTACAGGACTAAAAAAGGCATACCTACTATAATAGTAATCACAGTACTAATGTCATTAACGGCATATATCAAATGTGGATGTATAGTACAAGAATGATATGAAATCTGATCAACAAGTGTCATTCTCAATAAGTCCTCTTTATGACCCAAATCGGGTCCAAATCATATTTACTAAAACATTATGCTAAACTACAGTGATAAATCATGATTTAACTTTATGACTTCAAATGAAGTCCACATCATATTTACAACAACTAAATACAAACCTGCAGCAGTAAATATAATATCCATGTGTCAAAGAACGTCAAAATTATGCACACATATTTAAAAAACTACAATATATATACAATGAGCCAAAATATGTGTTCATCAACATAGAGTATCACACAAAATACAAATTCCTACATAATGGATACTTCATCAAAAGGAAGAACTCTCATATTCAGCACATGCTGATGAAACACCTTAGGTGGCAAACCTATGGTGAGTGGATCTGCTAACATAGAATCTGTCCTTATATACTCTATCATTATTTGACTATTCTAAACTCTTTCTTTGACGACTAAAAACTTTATGTCGATGTATTTAGATTTTGACAAACTATGATTGTTCTTGGAATACAATTTTATATCTTTGTTATCATAGTTGATCCTCAATATCTTGTCAATACCCCCAATGATCTATAATCCTGTGATAAGGTTCTGCATCTATATCCCTTGATTGGAAGCTTCATAGTAGGCTATAAACTCTGCCTCCATAGTAGAAGTGGCTATTAATGTTTGTTTAACGTTTTCCCATGATATAGCCTCTTTTACCAATATGAAGACATAACCTAAGATGGACCTCCTGCTATCCAAGCATCTAGTAAAATCGGAGTCTGAATATTTAATGATCTCTAGATGACTTGATCTTCGATATGTGAGCATGTAATCTTTCATTTTTTATAGATATCGTATAACCCTCTTTACGACTTTTCAATACGCTGGTCTAGGGTTACTCAAATATCTACCCAACATCTCTACAATGTACACAAGATCTAGACATGTACATACTTGATCATACATTAAACTCCCTATTGTTGATGTATAGGGGAATTGCTGCATTTCCTTACTCTCAAGTTCATGACGTGGAAACTGTTGCAAGCTTAGTATATCACCATTTGCCATCAGAGTGTCACCGGGAGCATAATTCTGTATACCATACCAAATGATCACCTTTTCTATATAGGTATTTTGTGATAGTCCAAATGTGTACCTTGAACGATCATGAACAATATATATGTCTAAGATAAAAGATGTTTCACCAAAATTCTTCATTTCAAATTCACTAGATAGAAATGACTTGGTTTTTAGCAATAGACTCACATCATTGCTCGCAAGTAATATATCATCCATGTAAATAATAAGTATAATAAACTTGCTCCCACTGAACTTGATGTACAAATATTCATCAACTAGATTCTCCTTGAAACTATATGAAGAAATCACTTAATCAAACTTCCTATACCATTGACGAAATGTCTGCTTTAAACCATAAATTGACTTCCTTAGTTTACATACTAGGTGCTTTGAGTCATCTGACCCAAAGTTCTCCAGTTGCATCATGTATATTATTTTTTTAATGTTTCCATTGAGAAACGTAGTTTTAACATCCATTTGATATAGCTCTAGGTTCTAATACCAAGTAGTGAACGGGAAAGTGCTTGGAGTAACTATGGATCGGGACAGTAAGTTTAAAATAAAAGAGATAAACTTTGAACTGAACTTACTTTAGAAAAGTAGACTCTTCTTATTAAAAACTTCGAACTCCAAAGCTATTACAGTATTCCCTAAGTAAGGCTCAAGTAAGGCTTTATGACCCAATCTAGCCCTAGTAAAGGTGTAGTTGGGTATCTCCTGCCTGGTAAGGCGTTTACGCCATGACTTGCCAGGTAATCAACGACGCCTTGGATTTTATATGCAAAATCAACGTTAGGGGTATTTGAGAGTCTGCCAACCATTCCCCGAGTTACAGGAGGTTAGCTTTGCCATTTCGCCATTGATCATAACCCCTTGTTAACACCGAGATTTGTATATTCCTGTAGAAATCATTAATAGTCATCATGATGTCAGGAATAACATATACCATCTGGCTACCTTGGGTCAAATTGATTTCCATGGTATCTAGGATAGCCTGATCTCGTAGCCA
Organism: Zingiber officinale; assembly: GCF_018446385.1. Taxonomy (NCBI): domain Eukaryota; kingdom Viridiplantae; phylum Streptophyta; class Magnoliopsida; order Zingiberales; family Zingiberaceae; genus Zingiber; species Zingiber officinale. The sequence goes on along the minus strand of NC_055998.1, from coordinate 51,906,347 downwards.
TCGGTTGTCTTGGAATACTATTAGTGCTAAAACACCTTCTTCTTGGTGATGCAAGGTCTAGATTCGGACTTGGAGAATCCCAATATGTATGTATTGCATTCTGCTTCTTTGTAGTTGCCGAAAACTTTCTTCCTGTATAAAGTTTCTATCCACTTGGTTAGAATTGACAACTAGTAAGGGTTCTTCAGATCTGTGTATATAACCCCTATGATGTTCATCATCACGTTGTGAGTGATAAAGGTCTTTCGTTGGGACTATGGATGCCCATTCTGTCATAGATTCTTGAAGTTGGGCATGAGGATCCAGTTGTTGCTCCAGAGTATAGGTTGGTGAAGTCCATCCGGTTAACCTTCTGCCAATCCTTTGCGCCGCCCTTCGAGTATTATAGATCTTTCTTTGATTCCGTCGATATTCCCGTATTTGATCTTCAAATAAAGGGGTGGTTGCTGATGTTGACATAACGGCTTGTTGGTTCTCCATTATTTCTTGAGCTTAGCCTGTTCTTGTTTAAGCAAATTATAGGGATCATGGAAGACTCGGAGTTTTCCTATTGCTTCTTTGGGTTTTTCTAAGGGTCTTAAGGATAGATTTTGAAGTTTTTGGACTAGGTCATCAGGTAAAGTTGAGGCACCTTTGTACTTTGATTTTTCTTGAATAGTCTTAATATCAGACTGGATGTCCCTAAGGGTTTCGACAATTTGGGTAAGCAATTGGATTTGAGTATTATTCTATTTAAGGAGAGTGGCTAGTGAGGAAATTGAGCTATGATAATCACTAGGTTTAGCAAAACCTACAACAAGTGCTTCTATGGATTCTGTGGCTTGAAACGCGTCTCGATAGGATAAAGTATTTTTTGTTATGACAAAGTTACTCATAAACTAAGTATTACAAGATATGAGAGTAGTTTTTCTCACTTAATTTGATTCATACAAGTGTTTGCTTGGTCTTATTAAGGCTAATTGCCCTTTTACCAAGGTAAGACTTGTTCTTTTATCAAATTTTTAGCGGGAAACCTTTCTCTGATACAGGTAGTTAACGGGAAAGTGCTTGGAGTAATTGTGGATTGGGACAATAAGTTTAAAATAAAAGAGATAAACTTTGAACTGAACTTACTTTAGAAAAGTAGACTCTTCTTATTAAAAACTTCGAACTCCAAAGCTATTATAGTATTCCCTGAGTAAGGCTCAAGTAAGGCTTGAATGACTTGCAAAGGGATGTGGCTTATCTTAAATAGAGAGGTAAAGGTACTCCGGGTACTCTTAGAGGCCCCATTGTCAAGATACCTTTATTCCCTGATAAGATTAAGCATTAGCTATAGTGTTTTACAGCTAAGAAAATAAGACAGGTTCACAGATGGATAAGGACACGTCTAGTTACTTTATATAAAGGTAGAGGACACGTTTAACTACTTTACAGACGGATAAGGACGCGTCTAGCTGCTTTACATAAAGGTGGTAGACACGTTTAGCTACTTTATAAGAGATAAGATTCCCTGGTCTTTTAAAACTTTAATGTTGTTCATCCTACAAACTGCATCGTTTAGTAGGCTAGATGCCTGCTCCAGCTGGTGATCCACTTGTTTGGTAATAGGGTGCCACCTAGACCACCAGTTGTCTTTAGTACTTAAATGATGGCACTCTCGTAACTTGAGTGAGTGCAAGATTCATAGTTGCTATACTGCATTTGTTGCTTGGGTTGCTACCCTTTGTTGGAGATGGTGGAGTTCTTCCCTGATTCATTGATCTTCTTCCAAGGAGATTGGGTATTGCCATTGCAGCAACCTTTGGTACTGTTCAGCCAGGTAGAGAGGTTGTTGAGGGCCTTCAAGATCTCCTTCTCTGCTTCTAGGCAGGGTTGTGTTTGAACTTCCTTCATTGCTTGGGGAAGTAGTTCGAGGCCTCCAAGGATTTGCTCCGGCCATTTTGAAATAATAAGGGAGGTGATTAGTCTTGACAAAGCATCGGTAAGTTGATTGTCCTTGCCCTCAATATGTTCAAAGGATATGGAAATGTCGGTGCCCGTAATATAATCAGTGAGAGCTAACCATCTGACCCGTGATGGTTTATTAGCAGAAGTTTTTCCGAAGAAACTGATAATAGCCTGGTAGTCGGTGCAGATAATTAACTCACGTTTGTCTAAATAGTAGATTTTAAGAGTTTCTAATGAATTCATAACTGCATGTAATTCCGCATCAATTGTAGACTTAATAGGGGAGTATTTTCCACTGGAATAAGCGCAAATCTTTTCAGTTGTTCTGGGATCAAACTTGCATTATTTCCATTTACAAATCCCTCCCCATCCTTCTGGATAGCCGTCAGTTTCAAGTATAATGAAACAATCTTCTGGAGGGACTTCCAAGGGCGGAAGGCTTCGAACTATCTCTTTAATCTTCTTGACTCACAGTCTTGAAAATTCATTCTTTTATCCCCAGTTGGGCTAGTCTTTGTGTATAAAGGCCCAAGTAGTCTTCCCAAATTAGGAATATAGTTTTGCGCATAATTTAGAATTCCAAGCCATGAGCGCATACCCTTTTTAGTCATCAAATCTTCCTCCTGAAACTCCGTAATCTTCGTAATAATATGCGGTTGTAGCTTGATAACTCTGTTGCCCAGAACTGCTCCTAAGAATTCAATTTCTGGTACTACAATTTTCATTTTTTGAGGGACTTAGAATCAAGCCATTATGCTGACAAATATTTAGCATAATTTCTAGATGCTTTGCATGATCGACCTTATTTTTTGAGAACACCAAAATGTCATCAATATATACTGCAATGAATTCTTTTGTTCCTCGAAAATAGTTAACCATTTTTCTTTGAAAGACTGATGGTGCATTTTTTTAATTCGAAAGGCATTACCAACCATTCATATAAGACATTGAGTACCCAGAATGCAGTCCATTCAATAGATTCTGGGTGCATTGCAACCTGGTAAAAACCACTCTTTAAATCAAACTTTGAATAGATAGTGTTGGTACTAACCTTTTGAAGAATGGTATTGATTCCTGGCAAGCTACACTGATCTTTATTAGTAAGATCATTTAACCTTTTGTAATTAAATACCAGGTGCTCTTTGCCTTTGATCTCCCAGTCAGTTGAAGGATCTATTGTTGTTCCAGAGTTTACTATGATTGTCATTGTCCTGTGACGACTTTTGCTCGGCCTTATAATTTTTAGCTTTAATAGGGCCTCTATATGTCTTGAAAAGGCCGCCTTCTGATTTGGGGGCAGGTGCTTAATGGGTTGATCTTCAATAATAAAATCTAGATTTTTAATATCCAGATAGCATAGCACTTTATTTTTAGACCAATATTGTAAGGGGTTTTCTCCTATAAACCCCTGATCTTGTAACTTCTTTAGTAATGGACCGAATTGGTCCATAAAATTTGCTGAGGATGCCCCAATTGAATAATAGACAACCTCCTTAATCTGTAGGTATTCCTCTTCATCTAATTCAAGCTCTGTAATAGCAATTGTTGTATCTGTAGTAGGCAAAGTATTGATAACTATCAAGTTTTTGTAAAAAGTGACTACGTTACCTTCAATTTTAACGCCACCATTCATTGCTCTAATGAAGTTACATCCAATGATCATTTGAATTTTGTCCCCTAAAATCATTGGGAAGCTATAAGTATAGGGGATCCGGAAATGATTTTCCCCGATTGTCATCTTGCCTTGTTTAACTTTCATCCTAGCTGTCTATTGAGAGTTGATACCGCTAAAATGTACCAAGAAGGTATTTTCTTCCAGTGCTTCCTTAGGTACTGAATTCTGATCAACGCAGCATGTGGTTGCCCCCAGTGTCTAATATAGCTTTGAGCGAAAATTTTGGAACTCTCGAAATCTCCATTTCTACACATAGATTATAAAGTATATTTTTAATAAGACGGAGGCTCTTTACTTCATTGATAGAGGATATTTGTTCTGAGTATAGCAAATGTGTTGCTTCATCTTCAGAGACTTGATTTAACTCAGCATAGTCATTTTGAAAATCTATTTCTAAGATAAGTTGCTCATATAAATTTTTGTAATATGTAACTTCCTTTTGGAGACGTTCGATTTCAGAATCACACCAAGAAATATACTTCTATTGTTCCTGCAATAATCGATTAGGGAAAAATGGTGCAGGGGTTGCTGGTAGAACTGGTACCTGTTTACCAAAGTAGTAAGGACCACATAAGTTGCAGGAAGTGATGAAGCATTTTGGACAATGTATTCTTGCTCTTCTTAAAGTTTCCCATCCGCAACCAGTGCATCTTGTTGTGTGTGGAGGGAAAATATTGTCGTTAGAATTCCACGTATGTTGGCATTGATATTGTTCATCAGTGACCTTTATTTGAGGTCTATATCCCCCATCAAGATGTCCAAGCATAAACAAATTTTTAGAAAATGTAAGGGTTTGAATTGACCTTTGTAAGTCTCTCGTGTCTTCCTCTCCTTCAGAAATACTGAATATTACATCACTTTGATTTTCCCCTTCTTGGACGGAGAGTATATCACAGTCATCAGGAATGTCAATTTGTTCGAATATAGCAACCCTTTTTGTACTTTTCTTGTCATTCGGGCATTCTCTTGCAAAATGCCCTTCCTAGCCATAGAGATAGCACTTGCATTTTTTGTTTTTAAGCAAGTGTTTTCGCTTTTCAATTCGTGCATGAGTATCATGTGGCTTGCCTTTGTATGTCTTGCTTCTTCGAATACCAAACTTTCATTGATCCTGCCCTTTATAATATCCTGGAATAGGGATTTGGCTACAGAATGAAAGATCCTTTAGGGATCTTTCAAAGGCAGTGTTCTTGCATTCTTGTTCAAGGAATTTATAATCAAAGAGAACCCTTGGGATAACGCCAATGGTTAAACCCATATATTTTGAATCAAAAGCTGCTTTAATTCGAGCTCCTAGATCTCCTAGCATTTTAAACCAGAATTTTTCAGATAATTCTGGTCCAGTATAAAGTCGACCTATTTTTGAGGCTAGTCGCATATAGTCATTCATATACTGGACTATATTCTTGATATTATCACAGGATAACTTTTCCAGGCTTCGATATGCTTCATCTTGTATAACCGTAGATCCTGGGTTGGGTCTTCGGAAGAGAAAACCCTTCGCATTTGTGAGATAATATTTTGAGTTCCGTGTCTTCCTTCTGCTGCTTGGGCAAGAGCATCATATTCAATAGGATAAGTCATTCACCATTGAACCCAAGCTACCTTTTCAATTTCTCCTAGGAGATTTTCCATATATTCCATCTTTTCATTGGGATTTGTGAACCCTTGGGCTGCTACATGATTAAGAGTGATAGACTCCCATCTAGAGAATATGTCATGGAATAAGCCCAATTGTTCAATAATAACAAATATTGCTCCTCCCTGTTGTTGGGCTGACGGTAAGGTCCACATTTCATTATTGATTCCCCCTCATAACTTTGGATTTTCTTTAGGAAATGTGGGGTGTATGGGTCCTGGATGAGATGGGCCTGGTTCCCGTACTGCTGGTGGGTAACCGTGTGGTCCCATGGCAGTGTATGCAGGTGGATGATACGGTGAGATAACAGTACTGATGGAATATACTTGTTGTTGTACTGGTGCTGGTAAATCCATATTTGCTAGTTGTCGAAGTGCAGGATATTCCATTTCTTGTCCTACAGCGATCAACTAATGTTGTACTGCGAATGGGATTTTCCATTCATCCTCTTCACCGTCATAGATATCCCATACCATTTTCATTGAAATAGATAGTTTTTCCAAATACTGGATATAAGAGAAGTCCTCATCCTCCTCTGAGGTATCCACATAAAGTTCCTTGGACCGAGGTACAGTGGTCCATGGGCTTGTAGTCCCTGCAAGGTCTTTATGTGGTTCCAACAGAGAGGGCGACGGTTCTTCAAAGAGCATTGAGATTGTATGCTCTTCTTTTGGAGTAGTTAGTTCCCAGTTTGGTTCATGTTGTGTTGTACTTGGATAGTCATCCCATGAAGGTGCTAGTAATTCTAAATCTAGAAAGGGGTCAGGGATTGCATAATTAACATAATAGTTAAACTTACCACTGGGTTCTCCCAGAGTATCCCATATCGCTTGCTTCCCTGCCTTAGTGCCTTTAGGTCAAATATGCTTACTTGGGGATGCTTATGTAGATCCAAAACCTTTTATTCCCCTCGTAGTTTTTGATAGTTGGGGTACCTGGTAGACATCTGGCCAAATAATTTTTTTTCAAATATTATTTGTGCTATGGTCATACCTTTCATAATGATAACCTGTTTATCCGTATGATTAAATACCATAATTTGGATTTCCTCTCGATAATCAGAGTCAACAACATCAGCTCTAATATTAAGGCCAAGGTTCCATGCTGCACTAGATTGAGTTGCAATTCGGCCATATGTTCCCCAGGGAATTTCCAGATAGAGCCCTATAGGAATAAGGGCACGCCCTCTGGGTTTGATGGTAATCGTTTTGTCTGCAGCTAAATCAAAACCATTAGCTCCTGCTAATTTTCTTTTTAGCATCTTAGCTGATCTGGTTATTAAATGAACAAGGATAGAAGGATAAACTTCATTTTCTGGTGCTGTCATTATTTGATTTGAGTCTTCTTCAGAATCCAGATCAGTTGGAATGGATAAATCTTCCTCATGCTCCATTTGGGTTAAAACAGCAATAAGCTCACTTTGTTCTTCCTTTTTCAGGAGAGAAATCCTTTGCTATAGTATAATTATGAGCTACAAGTGCTATGATTAACCTAAGGGGGTCTTTCGTCGAAACCGGCAAAAAGGTCTCCTTGTAACCGATGTCCTCCTTTTGATTGACTCTCTTGGCGACTAGGCATACCTTATACTTTTCGACATTTCCATGTGAATTTTGTTTGGTTTTAAATATCCATTTACAACAACTAGTTTCACACCTTCAGGCAATTCTACGAGTTCCCAAATGTCATTGTCTACCATAGACTTCATCTCTTCCTTCATGGCATTGATCCATTTTTCTGGATGAGAGCATTGTTTAACTTCTTGGAATGATGTGGGATCATCTTCTAACCCAATACCAAATTCATGCTCTTGGATATATACATAATCATGAGACATCATGGATCTCCTATCTCTAATGGATCTTCTTAGTGGCACTTTATCTTGAGGTGGTTGAGAGTCATTCTCAACCATAGGAAGGAATACCTCTATTTAAGATGATGTACCTTCCAAATGAATTAGAGGTAACATATGAATATTATGGCCAACTACCCCTTCTAGTTATGCAGCTTCAACTATATATGGAATGATAACCATTTCACTATCAGCTGCATTAGTAGTTACCATATTAGAATCACTAATGTTCTCCTCAAATGATATTTCCCTAGCTTTGTCACTCTCACCATCCTCAATGAATTTGGCATTACCCATCTCAAAAAGGATCTACTCAAGGGGTTATAGAACTTGAAACTTTTTGAGTTTTCAGAGTATCCTATAAAATGACAACTAACAGTTCTTTTGTCCAATTTCTTTTATTAGGCCTATAGGGCCTAGCTTCAACTGGACAACCCCAGACAACTCGTACGGGGTTTTCGTTACTACCTTACTGTAGGGATTTAGCACGCTAAACACGCTTAAGCACAGCGAAAAATTAACTGGATCCTCTCCAGAAGATCCATGCGAAAGAGAAAATAATCATATACTAAGTTTTACATGAGAGGTATACTTTTCTTGCGTGCCCTTCGCAATCCTGACAACAACTTTTCTTTGGATCCAAATCTCAGCGCGATTAAGCGTCCGCACCTCTACGGTATCCACACGAACACATCCTTCGTTCGTCACATGAACAAAGCCTTCGGAGAAGAACCATCTGATAGATCGGATGCGAGCGATAGAGGGGGGGGTGAATATTGCTTCTTTTAAAACTCTTCTTTTACTTTTAAATCAAAATTGTGCAGCAGAAAGTAAAAAGGGAGACAGGTTTATTTACTTCGTTTGGAGCCTAGCTCGACTCCTACTCGAAGGCCCGCGGTCCTTGACCACACCGATGGGCAATCACTATAACTCTTCTTTCCGAAACCTTCGGAAAGAAGAAGATCGTACAGATACAAGAAGTATAAGATAGTAACAACCCTACTATCTTATTAAAAATTAAGTGCAATACAAAATAAATATACCGACAATAGTATGTGTAGGATGTAGCTTGGTCGGTACTTCCGGACGGAGTGACTTGCTGAGCTGTTGAAGATGTGTAGCACAATCCGTATGCGAAAAAGAGCTTTTGAGATGATCAGAAGAGTTGTTTAGCTGCAGACTTTGAGCCTCCTTTTATAGGTGTACTGGACGTTCGGTCGACCGATCCCTCTGTTCGGTCGACCGAACCAGCTCCCTTCCTTCCTAGCTGGAGTCTGACGCTGGCTCGATCTTTTGGATTAATTTCTCATTAAAGGTTCGGTCGACCGATCCCATTTTTCGGTCGACCGAACAGGCTCCTTCCCTGTTCATCGAGATTTGTCATGATCTGCATTTACTGCGCCATTAATATTGATTGGTTCGGTCGACTGATCCCCTGGTTCGGTCGACCGATCCCCTGGTTTGGTCGATCGATTAGCTCTGTTTCCTTTCGCTTCTGATCGATGCTGATGAGCAACCTGTGCTGAGTCAACTTGGTTCGGTAGACCGATCCCTACGTTCGGTCGACCGATCCGGCCGAACCTGCAACACAGAATTAAACAAAGTATCCCTGCAACACAAAGGTTAGCACAGTAATATATATATAATGCATGAGTAATATTTAGATAGTAAAACTGTCTTGATCTCAACTTGGAAACCTTCCCGGTTTCTTCAGTTGGATCAGCGACCTTAGGTTGTTCCCTTCAGGAACTCGACCTCACTGTCGCTCCTCCAGTTGCTTACCTCAACTTACCTGCCAAACATGGTCCTCCAGACCTGTTTGGACTTTTGTCTGCTCAGTGTCTGATCGCCTAATCCACTAAGACTTTTCCTGCAATATTATATTAGCCAACAACAATAATAATACAGAAAACAATGGTAAACATAAATCTAGATTTACCGAGATCCGCTGGTCCGGTCGACCGCGCGCGGTCGACCAGAAACCATCTGATCAACCTTGCTTGGAGTTCATTCCTCCAAGACTTCTCGTCACCTAAGGTTACCACCCCCTAGGATTTTCTTCACCTGGCTTCACTCACCAAGACTCAGTATTCGGCTACCCAGGGATCAAGTCCTCCAAACCTATCCACCTGGCTTCCACGATATACTAAGATTTCCCTTGCCTCAGTATTCAGCTACCCATGGATCAAGTCCTCCAGACCTATCCACCTGGCTTCCACGATATACTGAGATTTCCCTTGCCTAGCCTCCAACTAGGACTTCCCTTGCCTAGCCTACAACTAGGACTTCCATAAATCAAGCTTTATACTTAAACATACTTAAATATATTTGTCTGACATTAAAACCTTGGAGGTCGATTGCACCAACACCATCTTCTTGTGCTAGCAAGAAGTATGGTTCGACCAAGATTGAAGATTTGGCCAAGGAGGAAGGAGGAGGAAGAAGAGAGAAGCTCAAGAGACACCTTTTCTCATCTAATGAAAAATAAATCCAAAAACCTATTTATATTCATCCAATGAATACCAAGGGTTTTTGTCTCTTTGTATTCCTCCTAATGGGTTGGATTATTATATTGGATTAATCATTAATCCAATAACACATTGAGTCTAACCCATTAATCCAATGTGTCTAATTCGGATTGGACTAAATCCAATTAGTGAGTTCATTTGAGTCTAACTCAATGAGTAACCCAAAAGGCCTAATCATCTCATGATTAGCTCTTAGGGCTAACTACTAACACTAACTAGTAACTCTATTGAGTAGGTAAACTGTAGTCTTGAGTGCTTCACCCCACAGAAACTCTAGTAAAGAAGAAAATACAATCATACTTCTCACCATATCCTTAAGTGTTCGGTTTCATCGCTTTGCTACACCATTTTACTGAGGTGGTATGGTGTATTGTACCACGATACCGCACTCAATAAGGTAATCTGTAAATGACTCAGGACGTTATTCACTTAATTCGTTAGATCTACTAGAGTATTCGCCACCATGGTCTGATCTTATGGCCTTAATATTCTTACCAAGTTTATTTTCAACTTCGACTTTGAAGGTTTTAAACATATTCAGGAATTGTGACTTCTCATAAATAAGGCACAAGTATCCGTATAGAGAATAGTCATCTATAAAGTTTACAAAATATGTTTAACTATTTCAAGAAGGCTTAGAGAATGGTCCATAATGTTCGTATGTATAATCTCTAAGACTTCATTACTCCGCCATAAACCCTTATTATTTTTGTTAGTTATTTTCCCCTTGATACACTTAATGCAAATTCTAAAATCTGACATATCAATGGAATAGAGACTTCCTAGTAATATTAACCTTTCTAGGCATTATTTAGAGATATGCCCTAAACGCCTATGCCACAACATGGATGAATTATCTTTTGTCATACTATGCTTCACACCTATACTATGCATCACAAGATTATCTGCATGAGTTTCAGTGTCCAATCTATATAGTTTGTCAATCAAGGAACCAGTATCACATAAGATAGAATTTTAAAAAATACTAAACATTTTATTTCCAAATGAACAAGTGTATCCAGATTTGTCTAAATATGAAATAGAAATTAAGTTCCATTTAAAAGACGACACTACAAATGTATTTTTCAAATTCAAAAGTATATTGTTCCCCAAACAAACTCTAAAGGCACCTATTGCCTCAACTTTTACCTTCTTGTCTTTTCCGGTATAGATGAATCTTTCGACATTAATTGGCATTCAGCTCATGAGGCAACTATGCATAATTACACTTATGTGAGTAGTTTCACTAGTATCTATCCACCAAGTGTTATTAGGTACAATAATTAGGTTGACTTTTGAACTAACAAAGTTGAGAAGTATACCTTTTGTGGCACGCCAGTTGACATATCTAGGGCAATCCTTCTTCAGATGACCATTCTTTTTACAAAAGAAATAAGTTGGGTCGGGATCTTATTGCTTTTACATCTTATGTCCTGAAGCCCTAGTCATTGTAAGTTATTTACCCTTTCCCTTCTTCTTTTTCTTGTTCGAATATTGGGATGAGGATGCATAGTGAGCACTTTGAGATGTGTCACCTCTTAATCTCTCTTCTTCCTGTACACACTAAGCTATGAGCTCATTTAGTGTCATTTCTTCTTTTGAGTATTATAGCTAATCTTAAAAGGAGTGAATTGTGTAGGTAGAGAAATTAAAATAAGGTTCACAAGGAGACTTTCAGACATGTCTAACTTTAGTGTCTTAAGCCTTGTAATCAAGTTGGACATCTCCATGATGTACTCCCTAATATTATCCTTCCCTGTGTACCATATGGACATTAACTTCATGAGAAGTGTGTTGGAACCCCAAGGTTGTTTTGGTGTGATCAACAAGTTAAGTTAAGTCCTGGTGTTTCTAACCTTGTGTCTAAGTATGCAGGAGCTTAGGAGCACAGGTACTCGAGCGGAAGACGCAGCTAGCGAGAAGGACGGCACGTGGTGCGTCCGAGGGATGAGGTGCTGTGGAAGAGTACCTCGATGGACGAGAAGGAAGCGTGAGGTGGTTCTGAGGGACGAAAGCCGGAGCGGAAGATTGCTTGGGGAGCAAGAGACGCAGCTAGCAAGAAGGTCGGCACGGGGTGCGACCGAGGGATGAAGACTGCGGATGAGTACGCTGGTGGACGAGAAGGAAACACGCGGTGATTTCGAGGGATGAGAAGCCGGAGCGGAAGGCTGCTCGAGAAGACCGGAACTTGGGTTCGGGTGAGCCCTTTTCCGGATGGCAGAGATCACCTAAGCAAGCGGATCCGGAGGAGAAGAACCGGACCGAGGCGGGACTAAACCAAAGAAGAGGTCCCCGATGAAAAAGTCAACATCTGTTGACTTTGGGCTCCGGGGCACCCGGAGCCCTCCGGGGTGCCCGGAACCCTTCCGGGCGCCCGGACCAGACTTTTGACCAGGATCGAGATTTGACTCAATCTGATCATTGGAGGATAAAGTTTATCCCCCCCCAGGGCGCCCAGAACCCCTTCGGGGTGTTGGTTGCTACTCGAAAAACCCAATGGCTCCACTGTACAAAAATTTTGTACGTGATCTGAACCTTTCCTAGCTACCATGTGTTCTTTTAAGTTAAACTTGTATCTCCTGTGGAACTTAACACGTTTGATTCCAAGTTTAACTTATATGTTCTTTTAGGTTTAGATTTGGATCTCCTGCGGAACTTAACACGTTTCATCCAAATCACCTAGGTTATAAATTCAATTAAATATTAGTTTTCAAAATTGGCTTCCAGTGCTGCATGGCGAGGCACTTGGCCTTCTTGGATATGGGAGCAACCACCACCGACTAGACAAAGCCTTTTAAAGAAAGTTAATATTTAATTTCCTTATATAACTCTAGGTTAACCAAAAGGAACAATCAAATCACAAGGAAAAAAGAAAAAGAACACAATATCGAAATTAAATTCGAAAAACAAGAATCGAATGCCTCTTGTATTTGGTATTTATACAAAGAAAAATTAACTAGTATGATGTGGAAATTAAATACTAGTTATACCTCTTCCTTGTATGCTAAAAACCTCGAGATCTTCTGTCGTATCCCTTGCCTCCTCTTAGACGTCATGTGGGCGACAATCCTCCAAGACGAACACCACCCGGAAAGCTTCTCCTCCTTCTCTAGAATTCGGCAACCACCACCACAAAGGAGCAAAAGAGAGCAAAGGGAAGAGAGGGAGAGGGGTCGGTCACTTGATGATCTCCAACAACACAATATCAATTGTTATATTTTTCAAGGCCTCCCCTTCCCCCCTTTTTATATTAGTTTCCCAACGGAAAATTATGGAAAGAGTTTTATAAAAAATTAGACTCATTCCTATTTCCTTTTAATTTTTTCTTTTTCTTTCCTTTTAATTAATCAATCCTAGATTGATTTATTAATTAAACAACTATTTGTTGATGTTTAATTATTTGACCGACCCCTTGCTTGGGCACCAAGCAAGGTGGCCGGCCACTTATTAAAAGGGAAAGAAAGAAAAAAATTTTATAAAATTTTAAAAGAAGAAAACTTCTAATAAAATTTTACAAACTCTCCTTTTTTTTTTCTAATGTGGATATTAAAAGGAAAGTTTTAAAATTTAAAACCAAGTTTTAAAATTTAAAACATCTCTAATAATATTTCTTTTTAAAAGAAAGTTTTATAAATTTTACAACTCTCTTTTAAATCCTTGTGGCCTAATTTAAATTAGGAAAATTTTATAAATTTTTAAAATATCTCTTTTTACAAATTGTAAATATCTGAGGAAATTTAAAAATTCAAAAACAACCTTCCTAATTTAAATATTGCGGTTGGCCCCCTTGCCCAAGGCAAGGGCCGACCACTTCTAGAGAATATGTGGCCGGTCATTGCTTGGTCACCAAGAAATGAACCGGCCCCTTCTTGGACACCAAGATAGGCTTTTCTTTAGATGGACTTGAGACTTTATTGAGGCTACAACAGGGACCTAGAGGAGAAATTGGTTTTGGCCTTCCGATGAGCTTGTGTATCCCGTGCTCGCCCCGAACACACAACTCAAATTCATCGATAATAACTCATTCCACTAGAGAGTTATTACCGCACTACCGCACCAATCCCAAATTACATTATGGGCTCCTTCTTATCATGAGTGTGTTAGTCTCCCTGTGTTTAAGATTACGAATGTCCACTAATTATGTGAGTTACTGACAACTCATTTAATTAATATCTAGCTCCAAGAGTAGTACCACCCAACTTTATTGTCATGTTGGACTAGGTCCACCTGCAGGGTTTAACATGGCAATCCTTATGAGCTCCTCTTGGGGACATTCTCAACCTCGATAACTAGGACACAGATTCCTTCTATAATCAACAACACATACTATAAGTAATATCATTTCTCAACTTATCGGGCATATTGATTTATCGAGCTAAACCTCACCCTTTGATAAGTCAAAGAAATAAATATTAAATATACATGCTTGTTATTATATTAGGATTAAGAGCACACACTTCCATAATAACTAAGGTCTATTTCTTTTACTAAGTCAGTACAAAAAGAACTTACCTAAATGATCCTACTCAATACACTTAAAGTATATCAGTGTAATTTATTAGTCAAGATAAACTAATACTTAATTACACTACGTCTATTCTGATGGTTTGTTCCTTTCCATCTTAGTCGTGAGCAACTGTTTATAATTTATAGAGAACCGACAACATGATCTTCTAAGTGTGACTCCACACTCCATGTTATCTACTATATAAATTAATTGAACAATTACATTTAACAAATAAATGTAAACATTTGACCAATGTGATTCTTTATTTCAAAATAAATGTGTACAAAAGCTAAACTTTTAAGTATACACTCCAACAATCTCCCACTTATACTAAAAGTCTAAGCTACCATATCTATTTCCATACATCTGATTCCCATCCTCTCCATCTGCCGATCAAAAGCTTTCACCGGAAGGGCCTTAGTGAAAGGATCTGCCAGGTTATCTGTTGATGCTATCTTGGCGACGACAACTTCTCCTCGCTTGACGATGTCTCGTATCAGGTGGTACTTACGCTCTATATGTTTACTTGCCTTATGGGCTCGTGGTTCCTTCGAGTTTGCAACTGCTCCACTATTATCACAATAAATTGTGATGATCTTGGGCAAACCAGGAATCACATCTAAGTCCATTAGAAAGTTCCTGAGCCATACAGCTTCTTTGGCTGCCTCAGAGGCTGCCACATACTCAGCTTCCATGGTTGAGTCTGAGACGCATTTCTGCTTAACACTCCTCCATGCAATGGCTCCACCTCCTAAAGTAAACACATAGCCTGATGTAGACTTACTGTTGTCCCTATCTGATTGGAAGTTCGAATCCGTGTAACCCACAGGGAGTAAATCGTCTGCTTGGTAAACTAGCATATAATCTCTAGTCCTTCTCAGGTACTTTAATATATGCTTTACTGTAGTCCAATGTCCTTGTCCAGGGTTACTTTGATATCTGCTAACCATGCCCACGACAAAACAGATATCAGGTCTCGTACACAACATTGCATACATAAGGCTTCCTACAGCCGAAGCATAAGGAACTGCCTTTATGTCTTCAATCTCCTTTGATGTTTTTGGAGACATCTCTTTAGATAAGGCTACTCCATGCCTAAAAGGTAAGAAACCTTTCTTGGAATTTTGCATGCTAAAACGAGCAAAGATTGTATCTGTATATAAAGCTTGGGATAGGCACAACATTCTTTTCTTGTGATCCCTTATAACTTTGATCCCAAGGATGTGTGCACATTCTCCTAAGTCCTTCATATCAAATTGTTTGGACAACCATACCCTTACGTCTGATAATACCTTGACATTGTTGCCAATTAAGAAAATATCATCTACGTATAATACAAAAAATACCACCATATTTCCGTTACACTTCTTGTATACACAAGACTCATTCGGACACTGAATAAATCTAAATGACTGGATTACTTCATTAAACCGGATGTTCCAAGATCTTGAAGCTTGCTTCAGTCCATAAATGGGCCGATTAAGCTTGCACAATAGATGCTCTTTGCCCTTTTCAATGAACCCTTCTGGTTGCTTCATATGGATGTTTTCTTCAAGACTTCCATTAAGGAAAGTTATCTTGACATCCATTTGCCAAATCTCATAATCCATATGAGCGGCAATGGATAAGAGTATCCAGATAGACTTAAGTATAGCTACCGGCGAAAAGGTCTCCTCTTAATCGATTCCCTCTTTCTGAGTGTACCCCTTCGCAACAAGCCTTGCTTTGAAGGTTTCTACCTTCCCATCTGTCCCTCTTTTCCTTTTATAGATCCACTTGCATCCAATGGCTTTTACACCATCAGGTGGTTCTACAAGCTCCTAGACCTTATTAGAATACATAGATTCTATTTCGGAATTCATTGCCTTTTGCCAAGATACTGCATCTATATCTTGGAGTGCTTCATCATATGTCCGGGGATCTGGTTCATGTTTGCATGGGATCAAGTCCGAAGACTCACCCAAAAACATGAATCTCTCGAGCTACCTTACAACCCTCCCACTACGACGAGGCACCGTCTGTGGTTGTGTACCATGTGTGACACGTGTTGCAGTCTCCTGTGGTACTTCATCTTGTACTGTTGGTACTAAAGTAGACGTGTCCTCTCTAAGTTCTTCTAGAATAATTTTACTACTCGGCTTGTGATCCATTATATAGTCTTCTTCTAAAACCTGGGCATTGGTGCTAACAATGACCTTTTGGTCTTTAGGACTATAAAATAAACCGCCTTTCGTTCCTCTGGGATACCCCACAAACATACAAACTTCTGTACGAGATTCTAACTTATCAGCATCTTATTTCAGCACATGTGCTGGACTACCCCAAATCTGAATATGTCTTAGACTGGGCTTCCACCCATTCCATAATTCTGTGGGAGTAGAAGATACTGATTTAGAAGGTACTAAGTTCAGAATGTGCGCTGTTGTTTCCAGAGCGTATCCCCAAAACGAATTTGGTAATTCTGAATAACTCATCATCGATCTAACTATCTCCATAAGAGTCCTATTCCTTCGTTCTGACATACCATTCTGTTGGGGTGTACCAGGTGCGGATAATTGGGATTGAATCCCAGCCTCTGATAAGTAATTCCTAAACTCTCCTAAGAGGTATTCGCCACCATGATCAGACCGTAGTGTCTTGATACTTTTACCTAGATGTTTCTCCACATCAACCTTGTACTCTTTGAACTTATCAAAGCACTCAGACTTGCGGCGCATTAGGTAAATGTATCCATATCTTGAATAATCATCTATAAAATAGACAAAATATTCAAATCCACCTCTAGCCTGGATAGACATAGGACCACACAAATCAGAATGAACCAATTCTAACGCTTCTTTGGCTCTATACCCCTTGGTCTTAAAAGGTCTCTTGGTCATCTTACCTTCCAAGCAGGATTCACACGTTGGAAAGTTTTCCAACTCTAATGGACCCAAGAGTCCATCGGCTACAAGCCTTTGAATCCTACTTAAGTTAATATGACCAAGCCTTAGATGCCAAAGATGTGTTTGGTTCATTTCTGAAGGTTCTTTTCTCTTATTAGAGTTAGAAGATGTGTTATTAATTTCCATATTTTGCTTTGTAGGAGAAATTGGATTTAAAGTATATAAATTGCCAACCAATGCACCAGAACAGATAATCACTTTATTTCTCTTTATAACCATATTGTTACTAAAGGAAACTGAATATCCATCCAAATACAGTTTAGAAACTGAAATTAAATTCTTTCTAAAACTGGGTACATAAAGACAATTCCTTAAAACCAATTTCCTATTCCTATCAAATGATAAGTAGACGTCTCCCACTGCAACAGCCGCCACCTTAGTAGCATTGCCCATGTAGACAGTTATCTCTCTATCAAATAGTCACCGGGTTTCCTGGAACCCCTGCAAAGAATTACAGACATGATCAGTGGCTCCTGTATCTACACACCAATTGCTGGTAGATAACACCGCTAAACATGTTTCAACTACTAGAGTATGAGATATACCTTTATTGTTCTGTTTCCTACGAGGACAGTCCGCCTTCCAATGTCCAGTCTGCTTGCAAATAAAGCACTTGCCCTTCGGCTTCTTTATTCCAGCTTTTTGTCCTGCATCTTGAGGTTTATTCACCTTCTTTGTTGAGTCATTTTATTTCTTCTTCTTCTTGCCTTTCGGCTTAGAAGTAGAACCATTTTCAGCATAGCGAATTTGAGAATATTGATGAAACAACCCTTCGGTTGCCTGAAGTTCTGTCAGAAGTTCCGCCAATGAATACATCCTTTTATTCATATTATAGTTCAGGTGAAAATGCTCAAAATTTCTAGGCAGCGTTTGGAGGATGATATCGACCTGGGTTTCCCCATCAATTTCCCCTCCAAGAACTTATATTTCGTTTAAGTAAGCTATCATCTTGAGAATATGATCCCTCATGGGAGTCCCCTCAGTCATGGTGGTTGTCATCAGTTTTCTCATTACCTCTTGCCTAGCAGCCCGATTCTGATGTCCGAAGAGTTCCTTGAGATTGTTCATTATATCATAGGTTATTGGTAAGTCATGATGCTGATGTTGCAATACATTTGACATCAAAGCCAAGATGTAACACCGCGCTATCTCATCAGCTTTTACCCATTTACTATGATGCTGAATCTCCTCTGGGGTAGAATCATTGCTAGGTGTTTCTGGGCATTCCTCTGACAGTACAAACTTATAGCCCTCAATAGTTAAAACAATGTCCAGGTTTCTTTTCCAATCTATATAGTTGGGACCAGTAAGTCTATTTTCTTTTAGAATAATGGCCAGTGGGTTGAAAGTTATCCTAAGAATCACAAAATAAATTTTGGTCAGAACTCTAAATTTAGAATAATATTGATTCCTCAAACAATACTATTTTAAATTAACCAACACCTTAAAACACTGTGAATTTTGTAAGCCTCAATAGTGTGGACGTATACAAATTCAACATTTGTAAAAGGAGGGTATATCCCATTAATTTTATTATCTTGGCAACCTAATTTTTTGACAAATAAAATTAATAGTTGGTTTCCTTCGGTCACACAAATAATAGCAGTGACTCCAATGGGGAGGATACTATTAGACGTGCCTAAGTGTATACCATTACTTGACACTAAGTCCATTAATAAGATTGTGCCCCTTCCGATGAGGAAGATCACACGCTCTTAATTAATTTCCTATAGTCATCCGAAATGAAAGTTTGATCTAGTGATCCGCAAATAAACTCATCCGATATGGAGGAAGGCACTCAGAGCCAACGCGCAAGTTTGTTTGCATCACTTACAAACCAGTAATGGAGACTGTGGAATTCACTAAAATAAATTCCTCTCCCACTTAGTTATTTAAAGTGAGGAATTTTGATGATGCTAGACTACTAAACATATACACTAACATTCACACACAGCACAATACAAAAGCAATGAATAGAAAAACTAATTTTCAACTATTATGGCTTTTATCTATTGTTGTCCTCCATGTGTCGTCATCCCTAGCTGCTGCCATCTTTGGCCACCGCCACCGGGTCTAGTTGTCGCATCCATCTTGCTCCTTGTTCCGCTGCGCCACTCTGATCCTCAAAAGGTTCCACGCCTTGCAAGATTCGATCCGCGACATAAATAGAATTTTACATTTTTCGATCCTATATTCCTCGAAGGAATGTACATGTAAACTAGATCGAACATAAAATAAAATTTACATCCATCGATCCTATATTCCATAAAAGGAATGTACATGTATCTAGATCAAAATATAAAATCCTAATAAAACTAAATACAGCTCCTGCTGTATTTTATAATACAACCATGCACACATAATAAATGCCCTTGACATGTCCAAGGGTCCAATCACACACATAATAACTATATGCCATAATAGTAGGATCCTGCATCCATAAAGTTAGCACATCCTACTATTAACCTGCCTAAATTATGTATGACATGTGCATAATTAAACTAATACGAAATACACAGAGGCAAAACTCTAGCTCTGATACCAATTGTTGGTTGCTACTTGGAAAACCCAATGGCTCCACTGTACAAAAATTTTGTACGTGATCTGAACCTTTCCTAGCTACCATGTGTTCTTTTAAGTTAAACTTGTATCTCCTGCGGAACTTAACACGTTTGATTCCAAGTTTAACTTATATATTCTTTTAGGTTTAGATTTGGATCTCCTGCAGAACTTAACACGTTTGATCCAAATCACCTAGGTTATAAATTCAATTAAATATTAGTTTCCAAAATTGGCTTTGAGTGCTGCATGGCGAGGCACTTGGCCTTCTTGGATATGGGAGCAACCACCACCGACTAGACAAAGTCTTTTAAGAAAAGTTAATATTTAATTTCCTTATATAACTCTAGGTTAACCAAAAGGAACAATCAAATCACAAGGAAAAAAGAAAAAGAACACAACATCGAAATTAAATTCGAAAAACAAGAATCGAATGTCTCTTGTATTTGGTATTTATACAAAGAAAAATTAACTAGTATGATGCGGAAATTAAATACTAGTTATACCTCTTCCTTGTATGCTAAAAACCTCGAGATCTTCTGCCGTATCCCTCGCCTCCTCTTAGACGTCGTGTGGGTGACGATCCTCCAAGACGAACACCACCCAGAAAGCTTCTCCTCCTTCTCTAGAATTCGGCCACCACCACCACAAAGGAGCAAAAGAGAGCAAAGGGAAGAGAGGGAGAGGGGTCGGCCACTTGATGATCTCCAACAATACAATATCAATTGTTATATTTTTCAAGGCCTCCCCTTCCTCCCTTTTTATATTAGTTTCCCAACGGAAAATTATGGAAAGAGTTTTATAAAAAAATTAGACTCATTCCTATTTCCTTTTAATTTTTTCTTTTTCTTTCCTTTTAATTAATCAATCCTAGATTGATTTATTAATTAAACAACTATTTGTTGATGTTTAATTATTTGACTAGCCCCTTGCTTGGGCACCAAGCAAGGTGGCCGGCCACTTATTAAAAGGGAAAAAAGAAAAAAAAATTTATAAAATTTTAAAAGAAGAAAACTTCTAATAAAATTTTACAAACTCTCCTTTTTTTTCTAATGTGGATATTAAAAGGAAAGTTTTAAAATTTAAAACCAAGTTTTAAAATTTAAAACATCTCTAATAATATTTCTTTTTAAAAGAAAGTTTTATAAATTTTACAACTCTCTTTTAAATCCTTGTGGCCTAATTTAAATTAAGAAAATTTTATAAATTTTTAAAATATCTCTTTTTACAAATTTTAAATATCCGAGGAAATTTAAAAATTTAAAAACAACCTTCCTAATTTAAATGTTGTGGTCGGCCCCCTTGCCCAAGGCAAGGGCCGGCCACTTCTAGAGAATATGTGGTCGTCCATTGCTTGGTCACCAAGCAAAGAACCGGCCCCTTCTTGGACACCAAGATAGGCTTTTTTTTGGATGGACTTGAGGCTTTATTGAGGCTACAACAGGGACCTAGAGGAGAAATTGGTTTTGTCCTTCCGATGA
This sequence comes from Zingiber officinale, assembly GCF_018446385.1. Classification (NCBI taxonomy): domain Eukaryota; kingdom Viridiplantae; phylum Streptophyta; class Magnoliopsida; order Zingiberales; family Zingiberaceae; genus Zingiber; species Zingiber officinale. The sequence goes on along the minus strand of NC_055998.1, from coordinate 51,885,235 downwards.
GCTTAAGTATCCCGTGCTCGCCCCGAACACACAACTCAAGTTCATCGATAATAACTCATTCCACTAGAGAGTTATTACCGCACTACCGCACCAATCCCAAATTACATTATGGGCTCCTTCTTATCATAAGTGTGTTAGTCTCCCTGTGTTTAAGATTACGAATGCCCACTAATTAAGTGAGTTACTAACAACTCATTTAATTAATATCTAGCTCCAAGACTAGTACCACCCAACTTTATTGTCATGTTGGACTAGGTCCACCTGCAGGGTTTAACATGACAATCCTTATGAGCTCCTCTTGGGGGCATTCTCAACCTAGATAACTAGGACACAGATTCCTTCTATAATCAACAACACATACTATAAGTAATATCATTTCCCAACTTATCGGGCATATTGATTTATCGAGATAAACCTCACCCTTTGATAAGTCAAAGAAATAAATATAAAATATACATGCTTGTTATTATATTAGGATTAAGAGCACACACTTCCATAATAACTAAGGTCTAGTTCTTTTACTAAGTCAGTACAAAAAGAACTTACCTAAATGATCCTACTCAATACACTTAAAGTGTCACGCCCCAGAGGAGTCTCTGTCCGAAGAAATTTCGACAGCATCTCCCCTGTACGGCGGACAATCTGAAACTTTTCTACAAACACTATATACCTCAGCCACATGCGGCTGGAATAATAACAATAAAAGAAAACAAACACCACGCAGTTAATATCAAATTCAGCCTCTGGCTGACACAACCACGCAGTTAAAACTAAAGCAGCCCACTCGACTGTACCAAAACCAAAACACAAAACTGCTAGCCGGCTAGGCTTACACAACCAATAACAAATATAAAACACCACATAACAACGTCAACACTCCAAAAAATAAAACCAGAGTACAGAGCTAAACAAACTGATACATAAAACAAATAAAACATACGTGAACCGATAAGTCTTCTAATGTGACGTGGGGACCAGCAGACAGGATGCTCCAAGCGACACCATAAATAACCTGGTACCTGAAAAAGATAGTATCAACGGGGGTGAGTTCAACAACTCAGCGAATACCAATGGACATGAGTAGTAAGATATATCTAACAGCAACAAACATGGAATATGACTTCCTAATCATATATAGGAATACGAAAATGAAAGGTAATCGAGGAAGTCAGACTCACCAGGGAACTCCTATCCGGAAAAAGGGTCACAAACCGAAGTGTCAATAATCATATGCGTCAAAAGTATGTATCCAACCAAAATGCAGCAACCAAATGCAAACACAATCATAAAAATATAAATGCATCAATGCATATGATGCTAATGATGCGTCCTGGTCACCCCTGACGCCAGTCAGTCATCTCACACACAAATGGTGAGACCGAGTGGGTAGGGCTGTGACAACCGTGCACTCTGTCGTCACTACTCCTGATGAGTGACCGAGTGGACGGGATGCTGTCGGAGTACTCCTGTCCTGTGACCCCAAATCATAAATGGGGGAGCTCAATGCTCTCATCTCCCGGTACACGATGACGGGGAGGAAATCTCTGCCGGCTACCACGCTGAGTCACCTGACCAACGGAGCCAAACAGAGTCCACCATCTGCCGGCTACCACGCTGCTACACTAAATGCCAGCGGAGCCAAACAGAGCGGAACTGTCTGCCGGCTACCACGCTGAGTCCTCAGACCAACGGAGCCAAACAGCAGAACCGCCACACACCTGTCTGATATACCACTAACCCATGAGTGGTGGTGTGTGCAGTACATGTAACTGGCGATGTGATCAACCATAGTGGAGCCAACAATCGCACAGCATGCAATCATGATGCATGACACTAAGCATAGCAAAACTGATCAACATATCCATATCCATATATATAAAATGAGTACTATAAAATCGACGGTCACATACCAAGATCTAGAGTACACAGGTCAGATAGAATATCAACAACCTATGTCCTGAACATAATAAGTATGGAATATCCTGATCAGCATAGAAAAATCCATATATACATAATATGGGTACCACAGTATCAGTAGGTCAAATCCACGGATCTAGGGTATACAGGTCCTCTATGATAGAACAACCTAGATCCTAAACATATCCCCCTTCCATAGCATATGTACCATCAATATGCACAGATCAAAGAATCAAAGTCTAGGTACACGAATCATATATGATATACAAATAGAGATACACAAGCCAGGTATGGCATAAAAACCTAGGTATCATAAAATCTAGATACACATGCCAGAAATAAAATCCAGTACCTAGTCCTAACCTCAGTAGAGCATGGTATGTCACTTACTCTAGGAACTAAAGTACTCATGGCAATAATCACGAGGTATAAACATGGATACCTAGCAAGCAACTAAATAGAACATGCTATGGATATCAAACTAACATACCAAAGACAAACATGATTATTGCTTGTAGTTATAAAATACTATGCATATCCAATGACAATATCATAAAAGATAAGTCAAGAGGTACCCGCCTTTAACTGTAGATCATGTCCAGAAATCCTACGTTGAGACGCTCGTTCCAAAACAAAATCCTGCGATCACATATGGTATGATATTACTAGTCAAGTAAGAACTAGTTAGCTAAATTCATCATAAACCATATAGCTAAATTATCCCAATCTGAATCAGAATCTATATATTAATTCCATTTCAATTATCAACCCCATATCTGGTAGTTTACCAATCTCATTAATCTTGTTAGGTTCAACTCAATCCATAACCTCTTATTATTCCACAGCATCTAGTTAACAACTACACCTTTCCAATTTGAATCTACATTCATGTATAAATCAACAACTTACCCAAATCAATGCATTCCATTGCCATCTCATAGCCGAAGAGAGTTGCTGTTGTGAATGTCCAAACCAAATATCCTACATTACAATCATCACAGTAACATCTTAACATTTGATCTAATTCCACCATAAATCCATATCCCTACATTAACAACAATCTTAGAGGAATCATAGCTAGAGCACAGTAACAACAAGGATAGGACCACAGTGAAGAACCAACTAGAGCACTGACCTTGGCCCTTGGTTGAAACCCAACTCGTGTAGAGGTGGCACCTCGAATCGGGATGACCAGCACTCGTCGGCAGTGGACCGAGAGCTAGGGTAGAGCGAAATTCTGGCCTAGACAAAGGAGAGAAATCCATCAATGGCAACAAGCAGATCACAGTGAGGATGCACAAGAAAGGAAAAAATCTAGGGCACGGGAGGAAATCGATAACCCTACCTCAACCGGCGGTGACTCAACCGGAGCAGGCGGCGGTGGAGACGACTAGGACCCCAATGCTAGGCAGAGGGGAGGTGGCGCCCAGCGACAAGGTGGCGATCGACGCCGGGTCAGGGAGAAGAGGAGCGTCGGCGTTGAAGAGGAGTGAGGGGGAAGGAGATCTGCCCAATTTTTCCTGCTTTTGCCGAGGCTTTGGTCGCGTGGGAGAGGAAGTGCGAAGCGGCGCCGATTGGGGGAGATGATCGGAGGTGGGGGAAGAAGGAAGGGGTCGGCACAAAGAGGGAAAAGGATCGAGTGGAGAAGGAAGTTAGGGCACGGCATGGTTTCGGGTTCGGCAGCGGCAAAGAGAACGAAACGACGATAATGAGGAAAAGGAAAAAGAAATAGAAAAAGAAAAAAAAAAATAATTTCCAACTTTTCCTCGCTTAAATGGGTAGCCTAAACAGGCTTTCCCGGACCCCATTTTATCCCCGTAAATTCGTCCATACGAGCTCTGAAAAATTCCCAAAAAATTTTCAAAAATTCCAGAAAATTTCCTTATTAATATTCGCCTATTTTCGGTATTTTACATTCTCCCCCACTAATAAAAATTTGGTCCCCAAATTTCGTTATCTACCATCAGCAAGTACTAACAATAGATATAGAGTATAAATGCTGAACGGTAAATAAATCACAATCCTCAAGTGAAAAGATGGGGATATCGAGCTCGGATCATATCCTCGAGCTCCCAAGTAGCCTCCTCGTCTGAATGATGCTGTCATCCGACTTTAACCAGCCGAATAGTCTTGTTCCGCAACTGACGCTCTTTCCGGTCGAGAATCCGTACCGGAACCTCCTCATAAGTAATGTCAGGCTGAACTGGAACTGAGATATCTATCAGTACATGTGTCGGGTCGGGTATGTATCTCCTCAGCATAGACACATGAAATACGTCATGAACTCCTGCCAGGAACGGTGGTGGTGTCAACCGGTAAGCTACCGCTCCAATCCTTTCCGAGATCTGGAAAGGTCCAATGTATCACGGAGTTAGCTTACTTCTGAGGTCAATCCCTTCACCCCTTTCGTGGGTGAGACTCGCAGAAAAATATAGTCGCCTGCAGAGAACTCTAAGAGTCTCCGACTCAGGTCTGCATAACCCTTCTAGCAGTCCTACGCCTCTGACATTCTCCGTCTGATAGTACGGACCAACTCGGTCTCAAGCTGAGCTCTATGAGGTCCCAATAACTGGGCCTCCCCAACTGCCTTCAAAATCCAATACACAAGACCTCAGCAAGTCCTCTAGAGTCTGAATGGTCCGCTCTAACTGTCCATCTGTCTGCGGATGGAAAGTTGTACTGAAACAGAGCTGCGTGCCCAAGGCCTGCTGCAAACTAATGTCACAAACGAGACGTGAACCGGGGCCTCTATCCGAAATAATAGTCAATGGAACATCACGTGATCTGATGATCTCCCGGTAAAACGGATCTACTAATCGATCCAGGAAATCAGTCTTCCGGATCGCTAACGAGTGCGCGGATTTGGTTAATTGATCAACGATTACCCAAATCGCGTCATAACCTCGTCGTGTCCTCGGCAAACCCACCACAAAGTCCATAGTAATGTGTTCTCATTTCCACTCAGGAATAGAAATCTGTTGAAGTAAGCCGGCAGATCTCTGATGCTCGGCCTTCACTTGCTGACAGACGAGACATCTAGCTACAAAATCTGCGATGTCTTCCTTCATGTCGTTCCACCAATAGAAACACCTCAAATCTTGGTACACGCGGGTACCGCCTGGGTGGACAGTAAATCATGAGCGATGAGCCTCCGAAAGTAACTCTTATAAGACCGGATGAGACTGAGGTACGCATAATCTACCTCGGAAGTATATAATACCCTCCTCATCTCGTGTGAACTCGGTCTGCTACCCGGAAGCTATCTGGCTGCAAATAACCCGCAAATCTGACCTAGGGCTCTCGGATCCTCGTCCTGATCGACGACTGAACAAACCAGTCTGTGACCACAACTCGGTGGCAAGCTAAAGTCACTCTAGACTTCCAGCTAAGCGCGTCAACAACCACATTAGCTTTTCCTAGGTGATAGCTAATGGTACAATCAAAATCCTTCAGGAACTCCATCCATCTCCTCTGTCGGAGATTAGGTTCCTTCTAAGTAAAACAGATATTTGAGACTCTTAGGGTCAGTGAGAATCTCAAATGTAACGTCATATAAATAATGTCGCTAAATCTTCATGGCAAAAATAATGGCGACTAGCTCCAGACCATGTACAGGGTAGTTCTTCTCATGCTTCTTCAACCGACGAGAAGCATAGGAGACTACTCTATCGTGCTGCATCAAAACAGCGTCCAAACCCAGTAGAGAGGCGTCAGTATAGAGCATGAATTCGTCCTCTCCAGAAGGTAAAAAAACAAAAATCGGAGCCGACACTAAACTCCGCTTCAGCTCCTAAAAGCTGGTCTTGCAATCCTCAGTCCAAGTAAACTTCATGCCTTTCATGGTCACGCGTGAAAGTAGCATAGCTATGCGGAAGAAACCCTCGACGAAAGGTCTATAATATCCTGCGAGTCACAAAAGACTGCGGATCTCCTACACTGATTTCGGCTGTTCCCAACGGTAACAACCTCTATCTCCTGTGGAACCACGGTACACTCCTACTGGTGACCGTGTGTCCCAAACATCATCACAAAAGACAATCCAAATCAGCACTACTGATAATCACATATAGATATTCTCGTCGAATCATCTCTAGATCTATGCAAAGGTGATGTACGTGACTCACCGCGGATCTGAAATAGATCACAACATCGTCAACAAAGACAATGGAAACCGATCCAAACATTCTAGGGATACCCAAATCATCGAGTCCATGATAACATCGAGGGCACCACAAGCACTAATGGTAAAACCAAGACACATCATGTCTGTATCACAGACATTCCTAACCATAAGATCCTCAACAATAAACAGATCTGATCACCCACTAATAACATAAATCACCAAGGAAAAGATCCTCTAGTGTGAGAGCAACGCTCTATCACACGAAATACCACAAATGTGGGAGCAACGCTCTACCACAAGAAATCCTCCATATGTGGGAGCAACGCTCCACCACAAATAATCCGAAAATGTATCTGCAATAGATATGGGAGCAATGCTCCGCTATAAGCAATCCGCAATAGGTGGGAGTAACGCTCCACCACAGATAATCCATAACATGTGTGTCCAAGGCACCTAACTATCTAGCTAGAGACTGCACGAGATCTCTCTACCACAGATCACTGTGGGTAGCCTAGGGTATAACCACTCAGTAAGAAACTCAAATCCATAGTCAACTCTATTATCCTCCTAGTGGGTCGGTCACCCACTAATGGGAGAATTAGTTGACAGGGTAAAACAACCAATATCATAATGTAGACATTTAACATTCTACATTTAACATAGGTAGAATCATCATGATGCTACCAACCATACACCCGGCACACGTGCACACACAACATATGTATGATCGATATAATCCTCCATTTAGTATACACCAAACATACTCATAACAAAGGTATAAACCATCGTGATACTTCCAACAATGTATACCGAACCCGTGTGCACATATCAATATAGGTATAATCGACAATACACCTCAAACAACACTCACCTGACATATATACACATATGCCAAGAGTATAATCAACGTATACTTCCAATAAGGCATACTAAAACCCAGGTGCATTCACAAATCACACAAAATCAACAAGATACCTCAAATACCACACCAAACACATATGTACATACCACAACACCGATGTAGTCGACAAGATACTTCCAACATGACATTCATGCCCATGTGCACATACCACGACACAGATTTAAATCGATAAGATACTTCCAATATGTCAATCAAGCACGTACAGCTAACTAAATAGCTATAATCCACAAGAAACCTACAATAACTATATCTAGATGGGAATACCCACACTATCCACAAATGAACCATCCATCATAGAACTCCTTCAACTTATAACAATCATATGTACCCATCATAGATATGCAGAATCAGCATATTTGACCCAATCAACCTGACATTCCGAAACGGCAGGGTCACCTTCTAAGTTATCCAACTAGATACATACCGTCTAAAATTAAAGTACCCATAGAATAGGATACATCGATCCTCTATAGTCTGACCAAAATCGACAATGATATCCGATCAACTCCGTCTTTTCCACGTCAGTACAAAACTTGTACTCAAATGTGCTCTAGATATCAATTAAGCATATAACAACCCAAAGATTCAGACATCTAGAAGTAAAGTAGGTTAATCTGCTACTGATCGGATCAACACAACTAATCGATCATCTACTAACTAATCAAGAATAAATAAAGCCTCTACAAGCATCTAAGGTAAATCGATCACAACTACCCAAATCAAACAAACGTCAATCTATCTTCTACTGACAGATCTAACAAGAGTAAATCAATATTTACTGATGAAATTTACTAAAATAACATGGTATACTACTGGCTAGGTCATCATAAAGATATAAATACTATCCACTACCCAGCAAATAAAAGCAGAGGCCAGTATGTGCCTCAATCTGCTAACCAACTGGTAATAACATAAGCTAAAAAAAAATTACTGGTGTATGATATGATAAATCACCAGAACTATAACTCTTAATCTCTATTAAGGTCAATCAAGATCAGTGGCTAACCTAATACATAAAATATATGCTATATCAACTAGACAGGTACCAGTAAAGAGTGCTAATACAGGTCATAAACAGTAATAGTCAACAGTGCATATACTAACAAAAATGTAGGATAATAGTATACCACATACCTCCTATAGCTTGGAGATGTCCTGTCGCTGCCAGGTCCCAAAATCCAAAAAGTCACATCGAGAAGACCAAAACACAAAATCCGAAACACCGAAAAAATAAGACACGTAAGTCGATCTCTGATACCAAATAAATTGGTATCAGATAAATCTCAAAAACCCAGAACACATAGCAAGTATCGTATACCTGCTCTGATACCACTAAACTGTCACGCCCCAGAGGAGTCTCTGTCCGAAGAAATTTCGGCAGCATCTCCCCTGTACGGCGGACAATCTGAAACTTTTCTACAAACACTATATACCTCAGCCACATGCGGCTGGAATAATAACAATAAAAGAAAACAAACATCACGCAGTTAATATCAAATTCAGCCTCTGGCTGACACAACCACGCAGTTAAAACTAAAGCAGCCCACTCGGCTGTACCAAAACCAAAACACAAAACTGCTAGCCGGCTAGGCTTACACAACCAATAACAAATACAAAACACCACATAACAACGTCAACACTCCAAAAAATAAAACCAGAGTACAGAGCTAAACAAACTGATACATAAAATAAATAAAACATACGTGAACCGATAAGTCTTCTGATGTGACGTGGGGACCAGCAGACAGGATGCTCCAAGCGACACCATAAATAACCTGGTACCTGAAAAAGATAGTATCAACTGGGGTGAGTTCAACAACTCAGCGAATACCAATGGACATGAGTAGTAAGATATATCTAACAGCAACAAACATGGAATACAGCTTCCTAATCATATATAGGGAATACGCAAAACTGAAAGGTAACTGAGGAAGCTGTACTCACCAGGAAACTCCTATCCAGACAAAAGGGTCGTCAAACCGAAAGTGTCAATAATCCTGTATGCAGGTCAAAAGTATGCATCCAACCAAAATGCAGCAACCAAATGCAGCAAACACAATCATAAGAATATAAATACATCAATGCATATGATGCTAATGATGCGTCCTGGTCACCCCTGACGCCAGTCAGTCCTCTCACACACAAAAGGCGAGACCGAGTGGGTAGGGCTGTGACAACCGTGCACTCTGTCGTCACTGCTCCTGATGAGTGACCGAGTGGACGGGATGCTGTCGGAGTACTCCTGTCCTGTGACCCCAAATCATAAATGGGGGAGCTCAATGCTCTCATCTCCCGGTACACGATGACGGGGAGGAAATCTCTGCCGGCTACCACGCTGAGTCACCTGACCAACGGAGCCAAACAGAGTCCACCATCTGCCGGCTACCACGCTGCTACACTAAATGTCAGCGGAGCCAAACAGAGCGGAACTGTCTGCCAGCTACCACGCTGAGTCCTCAGACCAACGGAGCCAAACAGCAGAACCGCCACACACCTGTCTGATATACCACTAACCCATGAGTGGTGGTGTGTGCAGTACATGTAACTGGCGATGTGATCAACCATAGTGAAGCCAACAATCGCACAGCATGCAATCATGATGCATGACACTAAGCATAGCAAAACTGATCAACATATCCATATCCATATATATAAAATGAGTACTATAAAATCGACGGTCACATACCAAGATCTAGAGTACACAGGTCAGATAGAATATCAACAACCTATGTCCTGAACATAATAAGTATGGAATATCCTGATCAGCATAGAAAAATCCATATATACATAATATGGGTACCACAGTATCAGTAGATCAAATCCACGGATCTAGGGTATACAGGTCCTCTATGATAGAACAACCTAGATCCTAAACATATCCCCCTTCCATAGCATATGTACCATCAATATGCACAGATCAAAGAATCAAAGTCTAGGTACACGAATCATATATGATATACAAATAGAGATACACAAGCCAGGTATGGCATAAAAACCTAGGTATCATAAAATCTAGATACACATGCCAGAAATAAAATCCAGTACCTAGTCCTAACCTCAGTAGAGCATGGTATGTCACTTACTCTAGGAACTAAAGTACTCATGGCAATAATCACGAGGTATAAACATGGATACCTAGCAAGCAACTAAATAGAACATGCTATGGATATCAAACTAACATACCAAAGACAAACATGATTATTGCTTGTAGTTATAAAATACTATGCATATCCAATGACAATATCATAAAAGATAAGTCAAGAGGTACCCGCCTTTAACTGTAGATCATGTCCAGAAATCCTACGTTGAGACGCTCGTTCCAAAACAAAATCCTGCGATCACATATGGTATGATATTACTAGTCAAGTAAGAACTAGTTAGCTAAATTCATCATAAACCATATAGCTAAATTATCCCAATCTGAATCAGAATCTATATATTAATTCCATTTCAATTATCAACCCCATATCTGGTAGTTTACCAATCTCATTAATCTTGTTAGGTTCAACTCAATCCATAACCTCTTATTATTCCACAGCATCTAGTTAACAACTACACCTTTCCAATTTGAATCTACATTCATGTATAAATCAACAACTTACCCAAATCAATGCATTCCATTGCCATCTCATAGCCGGAGAGAGTTGCTGTTGTGAATGTCCAAACCAAATATCCTACATTACAATCATCACAGTAACATCTTAACATTTGATCTAATTCCACCATAAATCCATATCCCTACATTAACAACAATCTTAGAGGAATCATAGCTAGAGCACAGTAACAACAAGGATAGGACCACAGTGAAGAACCAACTAGAGCACTGACCTTGGCCCTTGGTTGAAACCCAACTCGTGTAGAGGTGGCACCTCGAATCGGGATGACCAGCACTCGTCGGCAGTGGACCGAGAGCTAGGGTAGAGCGAAATTCTGGCCTAGACAAAGGAGAGAAATCCATCAATGGCAACAAGCAAATCACAGTGAGGATGCACAAGAAAGGAAAAAATCTAGGGCACGGGAGGAAATCGACAACCCTACCTCAACCGGCGGTGACTCAACCGGAGCAGGCAGCGGTGGAGACGACTAGGACCCCAATGCTAGGTAGAGGGGAGGTGGCGCCCAGCGACAAGGTGGCGATCGACGCCGGGTCAGGGAGAAGAGGAGCGTCGGCGTTGAAGAGGAGTGAGGGGGAAGGAGATCTGCCCAATTTTTCCTGCTTTTGCCGAGGCTTTGGTCGCGTGGGAGAGGAAGTGCGAAGCGGCGCTGGTTGGGGGAGATGATCGGAGGTGGGGGAAGAAGGAAGGGGTCGGCACAAAGAGGGAAAAGGATCGAGTGGAGAAGGAAGTTAGGGCACGGCATGGTTTCGGGTTCGGCAGCGGCAAAGAGAACGAAACGGCGATAATGAGGAAAAGGAAAAAGAAATAGAAAAAGAGAAAAAAAATAATTTCCAACTTTTCCTCGCTTAAATGGGTAGCCTAAACAGGCTTTCCCGGACCCCATTTTATCCCCGTAAATTCGTCCATACGAGCTCTGAAAAATTCCCGAAAAATTTCCAAAAATTCCGGAAAATTACCTTATTAATATTCGCCTATTTTCAGTATTTTACATAAAGTGTATCAGTGTAATTTATTAGTCAAGATAAACTAATACTTAATTACACTACGTCTATTCTGATGATTTGTTCCTTTCCATCTTAGTCGTGAGCAACTGTTTATAATTTATAGAGAACCGATAATATGATCTTCTAAGTGTGACTCCACACTCATGTTATCTACTATATAAATTAATTGAACAATTACATTTAACAAATAAATGTAAACATTTGACCAGTGTGATTCTTTATTTCAAAATAAATGTGTACAAAAGCTAAACTTTTAAGTATACACTCCAACACGGGGCGCTCCGACCAAGGATATAAATATAGCCTTGGTCCAGAAGCTTTTCAACGAACTCAGAACTGTAAATCCAATGCTTGTGCGCTTTAGAGTTTTAGTTGAGCTTCTTTCTTTTTATACGTCAATGTTGTAAGAGGCTTCTCCGCCTGAAGAAGATTGATATTGGGCTTAATCTTCCTTGGATTAACAACCGCATCGGTTGTAACCAAGTAAATACTCGTGCCTCTTATTTTATGCTTTTTAATTTACTGCTTAATCTATTTATGCAAGTGTTAGCTTAAAGAGTTCGAGGAAGGTTGTTTTTGTTTTTATTCTACAGGATTATCCAACAACCCCCTCCTAGCCGACCTAACGGTCCTCCAAAGTGTAGTAGTCTCGACCTTTTCGTTTGAGGTGAATCGGTCCGCTAATTCCTTAAGGAAGGTCTTAGCATCCTCCTTCTCAATTATCGAACCTCTAAGTGATTTTAGAGTTGACATTGTCATGATTATTATACTCATGTGATTAGATCACTCCCATTTGTCAAAGTTCACCTTTTGATCCACAGTGGAATCATCAATCAAAGGTGCAGGGTGATCATGCCTAAATGCATAATCCAGATTCATGCAGCCCAATAAAACTGTAATATGCTCTTTCCATTATCTAAAGTTTATACTAATAAGTACGGGGATATTGTTCAAATTAGTAAACATTATGAGTACTACATAAATAAAAGAAAAGAACATAGCTCAATTTAACAAACAAGGAATGTATCTTTATAGTTGTGCAATAATAAAATGCAACAAATGAAACATACAACTATATGGGCATTAATAGAGATTCCTAGTGCAATATTACATTAAGTTTCTGGACTAAATTATGACTTGCTATTGGTGTTCTCTGAATAACTCATGATTACTTATGTGTGCAGATTATATATACTTTAGTTGTATTTTGACGCACATTCATGTACTTTATTTGCGCTCGATCTATGTACTTTTACACCTTTTATCATATTTTCAGCATAATTACTTTTCTTTGTTAAAGATTTTCTCTTTGTATAATTTGATAGAATTTGGAGCGAAAATGATGTTGGTAGATTACTTAAAGAACAAACGAAGAAAAAGGGTCCAGCCGTGTGGAATCTACATGGTCGTGCCACATGCCCAATGGAGGAGAAGGTCATAGCCATGTGAACCCACAAGGTCATGCCACAAAGCAGAGTAAGCAACCACATGGTCGTGTGGAATCCACATGGCCATGTCAATTTCCTTAGCCAAAGCAACATACGGCCATGTGGAATCCACATGGCTGTGCCACTAGACCAGAAGCAAGGTAGGATCCGGTCGTGTGGATTCCACACGACCATGGCATGGTCGTTCCTGGCCCATGCCTAGTTCTATTTAAGGGCAGTTCTTCCCCTTCTTTAAGGGAGAAAGTTTTTCCTTTTGGGAGATCCAACTTGGGCGAGATCTGGACTTCCTCATCACTTTCTTGGATGATCTGAAGATGAATTCATTGTCTCCATCACTTTAGAAGCTTGGATTGGATCTAAAGATCACTCTTTATATAGGATAAATCTTCTTCCCTTCTCTTATCGAGTTTTGGTATTTTTGGCTTAGATCTTGATGTCTTTAGATTCTCTCTGCCTAGTTATAGAGTAGATCTCTTGTTCTAGGATTAAGAGAATAAGTGCGATGTGAATTAATGTAAAACTCATGGATTTGCCAAATTCCTATCCATATGACATTGCTATGCCTTGTATCTATTTGATCTTATGTGTGTGTAGTGTGTTTGAGTTTAATTTTCATGTTTGATTGAATGTTTGTATAGAATTATTAATCCTATAGGGGGAATGTCCTAGATTGTATAACTGAGGGGCCCTAGTGACAAGAGTATCCCCTTTTCAGATATATAGGGAATTACCTTGAAAAGATAAGCAATTCTCCATAATGAAGTAGGGAATTAGACATAATTATTATTTCTATCTCTATGTTATTATATGTTAGTGTGTTCCTGTGATATATGGCCGAGGGACCCTAGTGATAGGGATATCACTTACCGGACTTCATAGGAATCACTTCCATTTAATAGCATAGGATATGGATTAGGATAGCATTTCTGGCTTGACCTTTGTGGAGAAGAACCTGTAATGAATCTAACTTCCTACAAGTGCATAGGAATAGAGAATGGACGATAAGTGATCTATGATACATTAATTAGCATCATAATGAAATTGAATCCCTAAAACATTTCCACAAACCAAGTTCCTTAATACTCTTTCTGTTTCTCTCTCTTTCTCTTACTTGCTTTCCTTTACATTTGTGATTGCGATCTTCAACCTTTAATAGTTTAGCTAATTCATTGTGCTTAGATTCTAATGTTTATATCCAGTCCCTGTGGGATTGATATTTTTATTACTTAACTGCACTCGCATGCTTGTGGGCACACATCAATTACCTTCATATGCCACATAACTGGCCTTTCTTTAGGCTGACTCATTATGTGCATGATACTCTATTCATGAGCTTTCTTAATTAGCTTATGTTTTCTAGCATCACTCACAATACTTCTAATCAGCCACATAGTGGCCCTGCCTTTGGGCCGACACACCATGTGCATGATCAAAAAGTTTAACTTAATTTGTGAGCTTCCTTAAACATATATCCGGCATAAGAATGATTTTCCTTTGGGCCAATCACCGTTATCATGGATATATATCCCTCTACACTAATACTCCTAGCTTCCCCAATAATTTTGGCTTTGGCGATAATATAGGTTCGACTAAGCAACAAGAGCGAAGAAGAATCCAGGAAGAAATTATTGAAAATTGAGCTAAATTCAATTATGAATCGATTGGTATTAGATATCAATCGATTGACACCTTTATCAATCGATCAAGAATAGATGTGAATCGATTAACATGTATGTCAATCGATTGATCAATTGATTCAACACACATGAATTGATCCACGATCGATCCAGAAGGCTTTTGTTTGCTCGTTCATCCATCCTAATTGATTCTCTAATCGATTCAGAAACCTTCTATGGACAATCCAACAAACTTCAATTGATTGGTGAATCTCAATTGATTAGCTAATCGAGTCAGAAGCTCTCTATTGTATTCTTATAATCTTCAATCGATTGGATGAATGATTGGTGATCCTAATTGATTAGTCGATCGATCCATAAACTCTCTATTGGACTTTTGTCATAATCGGGCAATCCCAATCGATTGACTCCTCATGCTGATCGATTGGTGAACATCAATTGATTAGCTGATCGATTCTGAACCCTTTTGTTCATGAACTTAAGCGTCCCAATCGAGTCTTCTACAGAGTGGGTGGCGGCAATCCTTAGTTCATTCTCAATGGGGTAGAAAGGAAGTTGAAGAAAACTCTAGAACATGCTCTAATGCATGAGCATCTTTCTTTATACACCAAGCCCACCCTATAGGGACTATCCACCTTAAAGTTCATTCATCATTAATATCCCATCAATATTAATGAACCATATTATTGAATCTACACATTAAATCCACATTCACTCAATCCAAACCCTCTTTATATGCATTAAAGCATTAGAACACTTAATTAGGTTTAGGTACTTTAATGGTAATTAGTTGTGTGTGTGTCAATAAAGTGTAAGCCCACCTTATGAAGATTAAGTCCACCCATGTAAACTTAATTAGATTTAGTTCACACATATGAACTAAATCCTAAACCATCCGCTTGCGACTCTCGTTATCACACTCCCAACTCCCCTGCTCTTCGTCTCCTCTTCGTCGCTCTCGCCACCTTCCTCTCTTCTCTGTCACTCTTGTTGGTGCAATATTCCCTAGGTCAAGGTTGACCTGGTTGACTGAGCTTGAATTGGTTCAAGCTCGAGTCTTGATCTTTGGGTTTCGATGTTTGACAATACATGGAGACAAGACATGGAGACTGCAGGTGCAATTGTTCATGTGGTGAGATTGTGAAGGAGAGTCAAGTAGGTCAAGGTTGACTGGATACTTGACTGGAAAATCCAGGTGAGTGAAGCTAGGTGAAAGTTCTAACTGGGAGGTTAGGCAGACTGAAAGTCCTGGTGAGTGAAGCCAGGCAGAAGGAAAAATCCTAGTGAGTGAAGCTAGGTGAAAGTCCCGGTGAGTGAAGCCGGGCAGCTGGAAAATCCTGCTGAGTGAAGCCAGGTAAAGGACCTAGTGAGTGAAGCAAGGCAATATGGAAAATCTTGGTGAGTGAAGCCAGGTGAAAGACCTAGTGAGTGAAGCTAGGCAGCATGGAAAGTCCTGGTGAGTGAAGCCAGACAAATGAGAAGCCCTAGTGAGTGAAGCTAGGCAGAAGGAAAGTCCTGGTGAGTGAAGCCAGGCACAGGAAATCCAGATGGATCAAGTTTGATCAGACATCTGGTATTGGGAAGTCCAAGTGGGTCAAAAGGATTGACCGGACACTTTTTGAGGGAGTCCTAGCATGTCTAGGGTGACCGGATGCTAGGCATGATGTACCAATAGGTCATGATTGACCGGATGTTGGTTTAAAGGACTTTGGACTTGTTTTGGGCAAAAACAAGAGCTGGATCGATCAGTCAATCGATTGGCTCATGCTCAATCGATCGACCGATCGATTGAGAGAGTCGCTGTGACAAGCCTCCTCCCATTCGATCAGTGGATCGATTGGGGAGAAGTGTCGTGCGAACATAAAGCCTCCCAATCGATCAGCCGATCGATTGGGAGCCTCCGATCGATCAGTCGATCGATTGGGAGGTGCGATTTCGCACGATAAGCCCTGGATCGATCAGCCGATTGATCCAGGCAATTCCCGAGAGTACAGAGGCGCTCTGGATCGATCGACCGATCGATCCAAAGCCTCCCCGATCGATTGGGAGCAATCCAATCGATCGGGATCTGACCGTTGGCACAGGATATAGCTGTTGGCGAGCGCTTCTCTCGGGAGAACTTCCACGGCTTCGATTTTCTTCTACACAGCAGTTCTCCACAGCCTTCCTCTTCACTCTCACACCAGTTCTTGAAGGATCTTGGAGGCACGCCCAAGTCAAGAGGCAAGTTACCACAAGAAAAAAAAACTAGGGTTAGGGTTTTCATTGCATATCTTGTAAGATATTTCTTGTATTTGTTTTCCCTTGCTTTCTTCCTGTATTGAGAGTGTTGTAAGGCTTCTCCATCTTCGGTAGTTACCGAAAAGGAGTATTTACATAGTGGAGGGTGTGTGAGTGTGTGGATCCTTAAATTAGTCACCTCTTCTTGAGGTGGATACCAAGTAAATCCTAGAGTTAGCGTTATGTGTTTGTTTCTTTGTATTTTTCACTACATATCTTTGAAGAAACAAGCAACGACGAGCACGACGAGCTATTCACCCCCCCCCCCCTCTAGCTACATTTTGGTCCCAACAAGTGGTATCAGAGCGAGGTCGCTCTTCACCGGAATCATCGCCGGAAGGGGCAACAAAGCTAGAGGGTGTAGAAGTTGGAGCAAATTATATTAAGTCAAAGACTTCATCATCAAGCTCAACTTCAAATGGAATTCCAAGATGGTCTTGGATTCGACACAAGGGTGCCTCCACCATTCACAATGATGAGCTTCGATCTTTGGAGATCAAGGATCGAGAATTTCTTAATGGTGGAGATAGAGCAATGGTTTGCTCTAATGGAAGACTTCGAAGCTCCAAAGAATTCAAAGGGCAAAATTCTCAAGAGGAGCAAGTGGAGTCAAGACCAAATCCAAATATGTGAGGCAAATGACAAAGTGACCAAGCTTTTGGTCAATCTATTGCCGAGCAACATCTTAGAGCAAATTAGAGATTTTGAAGATGCCAAAGGGCTATGGAGCAAATTGGCTAAGATTCATGAGATCCCCTCCACTGTACCAAGTCAAGAAAAATCTAAAGAGGGTGACTCATTGGAGCAAGACCAAGAGGAGGAGAATTCCGAATGTGAGAGATGCTCATCTTCCGAAGAAGAAGTCCAAGAAGCTTCATCTTCAAAGGAATGCACTGAAGAGGGCAAGGAGAGGGCATACTCCTTGTTCCATATACAAGATGAAGATGAAGAAGCCTCCACCTCTAGGATTGAGGGGGAGTGTAGATCATTGACACCAGAGCAAGAAAAAGCCTCCACATCCGGGTCAAGAGAAGAAGAGGATGAAGAAGCCTCCACCTCCACAAGTCAAGCAAAATCAAATGGAGGATCAAGTGTCATCCCTACACATGAAGGTATAAATGTTTCAATTAAAAATAAAAATCACATTATATGTTTTGAGTGTAGGGAACATGGGCACTACAAGAGCAAGTGTCCCAAATTGGCCAAGAAAGAGGGTCAAGCGACACTAAAGGGTAAGGTGAAGCCCAAAGAGACCGCTCCCGGAACAAAGAAGAGCAAGGAGCACATTGTGTTCTTCTCTTGCAATCAAAAAGGGCATTACCGAAGCCAATGTCCTAAGGGGAAGAAAGCGGTCAAGGCTCAAGGAGGAGGCATGAGTCAAGGGGGAGCCTCCAAGGTAAAACGAAAGGTATCATTTGTTGAGCCTACTCCTTTAAATAATGGTAAAAAGCATGTTAATTCTAATTTTTATCATTTTAATGCTATTTACCATAAACATAGGAAGCATGATAGCATTAAGGGAAATCATATGGCTCTTCATGCTAAAACTACCACACCCAGGGTTAGGAAGGTAGATAAGAATTTAGGCAATAATTCTAAGGATTTTAGTTATAAGCCTAGAAATAGAAATGCTCATGGACTTAATGATAAATCAAAAACTAAGGATTTATGGAAAGAAAATCAAGTCTTGAGGTCAAGACTTGATAAATTAGAAAAGACCCTAAAAAGGATGGAAAATATCCAAAAAGGGCAAAATGAGCATAACCTAGGCTTAGGACAACAAAAGTCATCCAATGGCCATAGAGGTTTGGGATACAAACCAAAGGCTAAGAAGGATGTAATTTCTTACCATAGGGTTCCATATAGCTATGGAACCGAGTCTAGGTCAAATGGTCAAGTCAAAAATACTAGGAAGGTTATTCCTAAGAGTATTTTTGCAACAAAAGTGACTAAAACTTCTAAGAAGTCCAAGAAAGTCACAAAGAAGGTCACAAGGGAAGAAATCCCCAGAGTTGACCTAGAAAGTGTGACCAAGGCTTCTAAGAAGCCTAACAAGGTCACTAGGAAGGTATCTAAGGAAGTTATCCCTAGTGAATACCTAGAGCATCCAAGGAGCACCAATAGATTTTAGGTTCCTAGGAGCATTTTCTCTACCCCTTAGATGGGTTAAAGAGTGTCAACTCTAATTGAAAGGGTAGTTAACCCAATCATGATAAAGTTGGCACTCTAAGAGCATTTTCAAGATTATTGTTAACCTTTGAAAATGATAAGGATTAATGGATTACTCTTGGAAAGAGTAAGATGTGCTAAAAATTTGAATTTTTTGATATAATTTTAATTGGCACAAGAAATTAAGTCTAAAGAAATGCCAAGTTGGGATGTTGACATTTTATTGGGAAGTTAAAGGTAAGTCTAAGCCTTATTTTAATTTGTTACTCATTAAAAGAGTAATTTGTGCCAAAATTTGAGGAATATGCTTAATTTAAATTGGCACAAATTGGGAAAAGCAAAAGAAATGTCAAAATTAGATTTTGGCATTTTCTTGGGAAATAGTGGGCAATCTAGGATCCAATTTTAAGTCAGCTAAGGTTTTAGAATACTTAGATAAGTAATCTAGGTATATTTCATTAATGCTAAAACTTGTCATGCTTTGTTTGCCCATCATATGTCATGACATCATGTTTATTCTTGCATTCATATTTTATTATGAAAAACATAAAAAAAAAATATCATGTCATGTCATACATACATCATGTAGTTATAGGATATTTTCTTTTGAAAATTATTTCTTTTTGATGTATGCCATAACATTATCATGCATTAATTTATTTTATGCAATTTAAGGACAAATGGCATTTATTAACAAAGAACATCCTTGGTGGATGTTCATAACCTCAAAATGCCTAGGTAGATATGCATGATCCTTAGATTAGGGCAAAACTAAAAGTTTACATCTCACTAAGAACTATAAGGTGACTTGTATGTGTTTTCATGCACATTAGAAACAAGTGAGATGTTAGGATGATGAACAAAACTCAAGATGTTGATTTAGTGCATTTTTGTGAGTTTTAAGTTCATCGAACACATAGTTATGTGTTTTCCAATCATTGGGAAAGCTAATGTACAAGTCATGTGCATTGAGCCCAAAGAACATTGTTGGAAATTGATTTTGAAAATTAAATGATTTCAAAAATATTTTGGAAAACCTTGGTGAAGACTATCTTTTGATAGTACTCGTCATTGAAAAGTTAGACACAAACTAGAAGAAAACACTAAAGTTTTTACAAGTTTTCTATTTTGTGTCAATCTTGGAAAATATGAAGTATTTTCTTAGAAAACTATTTTTTCCTTGATAGTATATGCCCTAAGGAATGTCTACATGAATTTTCATAATTTTTTAAATTTTGTAGAATTTTTGGGGAGTTTCTGAAATTGATTGAAATTGAATTTCAGCTTTTTCAGAGCTTCAATCGATCAACTGATCGATTGAAGTGCCTCAATCGATCAGGCGATCGATTGAGAAGGCATTTCTCACGAGCAGAAGCTCGCTGGATCGATCAGTCGATCGATCCACGCAGTCTGAATCGATCAGTGGATCGATTCAGCAGGGTTTAATCGATTGAAACTCAACTCCAATCGATTGGGAATGCTGATTTTAGCTAGGAAAGCCTGATTTCAACATTTTGAACTGCCTTTAGTCTAGGTAACCATTCCTAACCCCTCAAAACACATTTGTATACATTTAGGGGGAGTTTTCATGATAAAAACAAGGATGGATTAGTTAAGGAAGACTAAGTAGAGGTTTAGTTTGAGGTTTGGGTTCAATATTGAATTTTCAAACCTCAAAACTTCTAAATTTGGGTTTCCTAAAGGTTTAGGGATTCCTAGTCATTGTTGGTGCAATGACAGAAGTTATGTGCATGTCTTTAGGGGGGAGTTACTCTTTAAGGACATGAAAATTTATTTTTCATACACCTTGGAAGGTGGTTAACCTTCTTTAGTGAAAATGCTCAAGGTTGGGCATTTAAATGTAATGAAGAGTGGATATCTTCATTATTCATGTGGTGTTTGCTCACGGATGAGCAATTGATGACAATGAAGGGTATGGGACCTTCATTTGATTCGTGTGTAAATATACCAAGTGGTATATGCTTAAGGATGAACGTTTAGAATAATGACGGGTATGGGACCTTCGTTATTGTGTTGTGAACAACGAGTGAAGTTGTCAACAATGTTGGATAACTCTTCAAGGGGAGAGATTTTGATGTGTGCCAATAGGTGGAGAATGTGTGGTTAGGTTAGGCCTTCATTACCTAAGAGGGAGTTTGCCCTCTAGAAAAGGAGGAGAATGAAGGAAACCATCATTCTCATATTGGCATGAAGGGAGTTACGGCTATGGGATTAGCCTAACTTACTAGTGGTATTGTCAAACATCAAAAAGGGGGAGATTGTTGGTGCAATATTCCCTAGGTCAAGGTTGACCTGGTTGACTGAGCTTGAATTGGTTCAAGCTCGAGTCTTGATGTTTGGGTTTCGATGTTTGACAATACATGGAGACAAGACATGGAAATTGCAAGTGCAATTGTTCATGTGGTGAGATTGTGAAGGAGAGTCAAGTAGGTCAAGGTTGACTGGATACTTGACTGGAAAATCCTGGTGAGTGAAGCTAGGTGAAAGTCCTAACTGGGAGGTTAGGCAGACTGAAAGTCCTGGTGAGTGAAACCAGGCAGAAGGAAAAATCCTAGTGAGTGAAGCTAGGTGAAAGTCCCGGTGAGTGAAGCCGGGCAGCTGAAAAATCCTGGTGAGTGAAGCCAGGTAAAAGACCTAGTGAGTGAAGCAAGGCAATATGGAAAATCCTGGTGAGTGAAGCCAGGTGAAAGACCTAGTGAGTGAAGCTAGGCAGCATGGAAAGTCCTGGTGAGTGAAGCCAGACAAATGAGAAGCCCTAGTGAGTGAAGCTAGGCAGAAGGAAAGTCCTGGTGAGTGAAGCCAGGCACAGGAAATCTAGATGGATCAAGTTTGATCAGACATCTGGTATTGGAAAGTTCAAGTGGGTCAAAAGGATTGATCGAACACTTGTTGAGGGAGTCCTAGCAGGTCTAGAGTGACCAGATGCTAGGCATGATGTACCAATAGGTCATGGTTGACCGGATGTTGGTTTAAGGGACTTTGGACTTGTTTTTGGGCAAAAACAAGAGCTGGATCGATCAGTCGATCGATTGGCTCATGCCTAATCGATCGGCCAATCGATTGGGAGAGTCCCCACGACAAGCCTCCTCCCAATCAATCAGTGGATCGATTTGGGAGAAGTGTCGCGCGGACAGAAAGTCTCCCAATCGATCAGCCGATCGATTGGGAGCCTCCGATCGATCAGCTGATCGATTGGGGGGGTGTGATTTCGCACGATAAGCCCTGGATCGATCAACTGATCGATCCAGGCAATTTCCGAGAGTACAGAGGCGCTCTGGATCGATCGAACGATCGATCCAAAGCCTCCCCGATCGATTGGGAGTAATCCAATCGATCGGGATCTGATCGTTGGTGCAGGATATAGCTGTTGGCGAGCGATTCTCTAGGGAGAACTTCCACGACTTCGATTTTCTTCTACACAGCAGTTCTCCACAGCCTTCCTCTTCACTCTCACGCCAGTTCTTGAAGGATCTTGGAGGCACGTCCAAGTCAAGAGGCAAGTTACCGCAAGAAGAAAAAGCTAGGGTTAGGGTTTTCATTGCATGTCTTGTAAGATATTTCTTATATTTGTTTTCCCTTGCTTTCTTCTTGTATTGAGAGTGTTGTAAGGCTTCTCTGCCTTCGGTAGTTACCGAAAAGGAGTGTTTACATAATGGAGGGTGCGTGAGTATGTGGATCCTTGGATTAGTCACCTCTTCTTGAGGTGGATACCAAGTAAATCCTAGAGTTAGCGTTGTGTATTTGTTTCCTTGTATTTTCCGCTGCATATCTTTGAAGAAACAAGCAATGACGAGCGTGACGAGCTATTCACCCCCCCCCTCTAGTTACATTTTGGTCCCAACAACTCTCACTGATAGACCCTATCATTCTCGCCTCTCAAAGTCAAAGCACCCTTCTCTCCCTTGTCAGCTTGGAGTTGACGGCATCGGCGATGCTTCTGCTGCAAGTTCAAGTAGTTGAGCTCAAGGTAGGTAACAGTCACCCAGACGTAGACCAGCATCGATATCTCCCCTCACTCTAGCAATTAGCAATCCTCCAAGTAGAGCAGCGCTAGATTTGGCGGCTTCATCGTGTCCATGTCTCTTGTTTTCATCTTCCCAAATCCTAATCTCATTCTCCCCTCCCCTCACATTATTTGATTAGAAGAGATTGCTTGATTGATCAATCCGTTAGTCTTTATTCTAATTCATATATTTTCTTATAGAAAAAAAATCTGTCAATGATTGTTGTTTTGATCAAAATCAAAATTTTCATCTAGAATTTTACTTAGGTTGTCTTTCTCAAAAATGTTCTTATATATAGGTTAATCACAAATATGGTTTAAGCTCTTAGTATTCGTCTCGGAAGTTTGGTTATTGAAAAGTCGAATTAATCGATATTTTTATGGTTTGGTTTATTTGGTTTTTACTTGAAAATTCGGTCGATTTGATTAGTTCAAATTTTTTTAATTGATTCAGTTTTAGTTAATTTGGTTTGGTCAGTTCAATTTTGACATAATGATCAACCCTAATTGTATCAACTATGGAGTGTCCATAATGAATGATATTTGAAGGTGTGTATACATCTTCTATTCGCATCATACATATGATTAAAATGCAGGTATACAAGATACTATTTATATTATATCATGATATTTTGATGATACTTGAACAAAGGATAGTAGGAGATGACATAATAGGAATATAATACGATATAATGGTAACAAATCATGATCTATTTTAAAAGTATTGATTTATAATAGTACAGACTAAATTTGTATTCCAATTTGATCAATGAATTTATATTTACTAATCTAAAAACACCTAAATAATATCATAATATTTCTTAATCTAATGTCATTTTCATTTATAATTATATTATAACTATTATTATAAAATAAAAAATAATATAAATTTTATTGATACGTGGAATAAGATTGGACCCTGAAGTTGGAGTCAAAGTCAATAAAGTTGGTTGATGTGATGGTCAAAGTTAATGAGGAGCCAACATTTGAGGTCGGTGTGGGCGAGCCATCTAGTTGATCGGATAGCTTGTCCGATCAAATTCCCAAGTCCGACCGACTCGACGGAATCGCATGGGCGAACCATCCAGCTGATCAAATAGCTTATTCGATCGAATCCCCAAGTCCGCCCGGCTCGACAAAATCCTGAGTCGCATCAGTTCAGATCCGAGCAACACAATCGTACGGCTTGGCCAAATCATCCAGCTGAGCAAACATCTTGTCCGAATAGATCACCAAGTCTGTCTAACTCGACGGAATCCCAAGTCACGGCTTAGTTTAGTTCAGATCTGAGTGGCACAATCGTACGGCTTGGCCAAACCATCCCGCTGATTGAACATCTTGTTTGAACGGATCACCAAATCCGCCCAGCTCAATGGAATCCCGAGTTGTGGCCTAGTTCAGTTCAAATCTAAGCATCACAATCATATGACTCGAACAAACCATCCAACCAATCAAACGACTTGTCTGATCGGATCCCCAGGTCCACCTTACTCAATAGAATCCCGAGTTGTGGTCTAGTTCAATTTAGATCCGAGTGGCACAATCATACAGCTCGACCAAACCATCCATCTGATCGGACATCTTGTACGAATGGATTGCCAAGTCTTCCCTGCTTAGGCTACTTGCCCGAGCGGGCCCTGAGTCCTTAAGGAGGCCAAGTCCTTAGAATGGTCAACACTCAGTTAACCCAATGTCGTCCAAGTACATAGTCTGACTAGACGTTGGAGAGGATTCGGTCTGCCTATCAACAAAGCATAGTGGGAGCTTATCAACTCAACAACCTGATATTCCTTTTTGACATCTTATGTAACTATTATCAGGAAATCAGGGGAATATTCCCCTTACCAGCTGTACATAGGAAGTTTCTATTGGTGCAGTAAATACTAGATGGCCAAACCTAAGTTTTGATTATGATAAAGGGTTCAAAGTTAAGATTTTTTGTTATTCTAACATGTTTGACTGAGCATGCAGGAAAGCCCTAAGTAATCTTAGGCAAGGTGAAAGTCCTAGTTGAGGCTAGGCAAAGAAAGTCCTAGTAGATACTAGGCAAGTAGAAAGTCCTAGTTGCGATTAGGTAACGAAGGTCTGGTCTTGAGGACTGGCAAAGTCTTTGTAGGTCAAAGACATTAGGCAAAATCCTAGGGTAGGGACACTAGGTGGAAGCCCTAAGAGTCGTGAACACCAGGTGGAAGACTAGACGGGCCAGGGTTCGGACGTCTAGTGGAAAGTTCTAAGGTCTCAGATGCTGAGCAAAAGTCTAGATGGTCTGGAGGACTGGTCTGGCAAAAGGTAAACTCTCCTTAGAGGGGTAGGTGAGGGCGCATTCCCCAAAGAGGGAATAGTAGGCATCAGTTCGACCTAGAGTTTCAGAAAAACTCAAAGTCAGGACTGGACAGTTCGGAAGTTGTCAAAACTTATTTTTTATATATACTGTTGCTTGGACTAACTCTTTTTTTAGGAAAGATAAAGCTAGAAAAAGGGTATTCAGGCACTCGGAGTTGCTCCAAGCGCCTGGAAAGGTGAAAACTCATCATCACGCTGAGTTGGAGTGCAATGTCTAGCTGACCCACATCAGTGGTCTAAGCACCCGGAGGGAGTCCGGGCACTTGGACATGGATAAACTTCCAGATGAAGTTTCGATGAGAGCTCGCCATGTCAGCATAGTCTAAGTGCCCGGGAGGGGATCTAGGCACCCGAAGTGGGCTATAAAAGGAGGGTTCAACCAGAACTTCAACACATCATTTCAAACATCTTCCGCTCCTGCGCGCTACTCCGAAAAGGTCTCTACGACGCCCAGAAACTGCTCCAACGATAACTACACTCAAGATCCACTTCTAAGTCATCGGTATTGTTTACATTTCAAGTTGCATGTACTTCAATTGATATTGTATTTGTAATCTTTTGATTGATTAGCAATTGCTCATCGAAAGTACTAAACGAGTGTGGACCTTAGAGCAGGAGTCGTTATAGGCTATGAACCAAGTAAAACTTGGTCGTGTTAGCATTGTTTTACTTTCCTTCTCTTTCTTTATTCCACTGCACTTACTCTTTACGTGAGTTGTTTTCTGAAAATGTGAAAAAGCCACGAGCATTATTCACCCCCCCCCCTCTCTAGTGCTTTTGATCCTACAGTTTCTACCCTACAAAGCGTAAGAATTGCGGGCATATTTTAAGAAAGATGTCAGAAGGTCAAACTGGTTAGTTCTATTTTGGTAATGCATTAAGATTCATGCAGAAAGGAAAAGTAATACTATATAATGGGATCAACACCTACAGTTAGTTCTATTTTCGCCTCTAGTTCATCTCTATGGTACGCAAATCTGGCAGCGGTGTTAAGTCCTGTTGCTTTTGTTGGTGCAGGGAGCACCATAATCAAACCTATGTTTTGATATTGTCAAAGGTTCAATTTAAGTTTTATTACTATCTGATAAATTGATCAAGTGTGCAGAATGCTCAATTTGGAAAGTCCTAGTAGGTCAGCTAGATTCGATACTAGGTAAGGGAAGTCTTAGCAGATCGTGAAACCAGACAGGAAGTCCAGATGAGGTCAAGTGGACCTAACATTTGACAGGTGGACTCGATAGGTCTAGAGGACCCGATATCAAGTCAAGTGAAGATCTTAGCAGTCGATCCAATGCTGAGTAGTTAAGTCCAAACTGAAGGATCGAAAAAAAATTTAGATATCTCCACAATGGTATGATATTGTCCACTTTGGGCCTATGCCCTCATGGTTTTGCTCTTGGGCTTTACCCAAAAGGTCTCATACCAATGGAGATATCTTTTCCCTATAAACGTATGATATTTTCCATGTGTTTTTAATATGGGACTATGTTTACAACCTTATAACCAAATAATCCTATCCTCAAACAATGGACCACAAGGTCCCTCCTCAAGCATCAGGTCACTCTTGACCTGCTCAGGGCTTCCCTTCGAGTACCAGGTCACTTTTGACTTGCTTAGGGACTTCCCTCGAGCATTGGGTCACTCTTGACCTGCTCAGGGCCTCCCCTACTTCATTCAAGGTTTCACCCACATGATTTGATCTTGGATCGTAGCTCTAGCTCATGCTTCTTCTGGTAGTTAGTCAAAGAGTGACATTGCTCTGATACCAATTGAAGGATTGAAAAAAACTTAGATATCTCTACAATAGTATGATATTGTCTACTTTGGGCCTAAGCCCTCATGGTTTTACTCTTGGGCTTCACCCAAAAGGCCTGATACAAATGGAGATATCTTTTTTTTATAAATCCATGATTTTTTTCCAGGTGTTTTCAATGTAGAACTATGTTTGTAACTTTGCAACCCAACACAGACAAGTCTGAAGGACTTGATGTTTGGCAGGTGAGTTGAGGTAAGCTACTAGAAGTAGTGCGATAAGGTAATGTCCTAATAAGGGCAATCTTAGACGTTGATCCAACAAAAGAAATCAATAGAGGCTTCTAAGTTGAGATCAAGATAGTTTTAACTGTCATATGCATACATCATTACTATTTATTGTGCTAATTGTTGGACCCCGTGGTAGTTTTGATGTGATCAACCAAGTTGGTTAGGTCCTGCTGTGTTTGATCCCTGTGTCTGAGTGTGCAGGAGCTTAGGAACACAGGAAGTCGAGCGGAAGACGTAGCTAGCGAGAAGGACGGCACGGGAAGGGAGCCAACGGGCTCGGTGCGTTCGAAGGATGAGAGAGCTGCGGAAGAGTACTCCGGTGGGCGTGAAGAGCGTGTGCGGCGCTCGAGGGACGTTAAGCCGGGACGGAAGGCTGCTCGAGGGAAAGGCCGGGAATTGGGTTCGGGTGAGCCCTATTCTGGTTGGCCGTAATCACCCAAAAGAACGGAGCGTCGGAAGCTGGAAAAACCAAGCTGGAAACAGTGCTGCCGGCTTGGAGGCGCCTCCAGCAGGCTTGGAGGCGCCTCCATCATGAAGGCGCCTTCAACAGGTCTGTTTTGACCGTTTGCGCTGCGGATAAAGTTTTATCCGCTGACCGAGCTGGAGGCGCCTTAAACCTTGTTGGAGGCGCCTTGGACCCTCGGGATAGAATTTCCAGGAGCTATAAAAAGGCCTCTGGAGCTAGGAATTCAAGAATAACTCAAGCGTCCAACTTGTAATCAATTCCTAGCAACTAAGTGAGCGTTCTAAGTGTAAAAAAGGCTTCTCCGCCTACAGTAAAGGAGATTCTGCTAGTAGAGCTTTTCATCGCCCTGGATTAACAACCTCCTTGGTTGTAACCAGGTTAAATTCTATTTCTGTTTCTTTTTCTGTCTCCTTAATTTAGTTGTTATTTTATTGCTGATTTAAATTCTGAGTTGAAATCCGAGGAGGGTATAGTTTACTTTTGTTTACAGCAATTCACCCCCCTCTTGCCGGTCTTCGCTGCACCTACAAGTGGTATCAGAGCCTGATCGCCTCAGAAGGACTAACCGCCAACTGAAGCACTACGATCAAGATGATGGCCAGAGCGAACATCCATCCCCCGAAGTTCGATGGAGACTTCGCCACTTGGAAGCGCAAAATGGAGGTATTTTTTAAAACGGATTTTGATATTCTTATTACAATGAAATATGGTTTTGCAGCGCCGAAAGACAAAGAAGAAAACACATGGAGCAAAAAGGAGCAAGCCGATTTCGTCGCCAACAGAAAGGCAGAGTTCCACCTGATCAATGTGCTGCCGCCGCAGGAGGTAAATCGGGTCGGAAGCTACGACTCAGCGAAAGATCTCTGGAAGAAATTCCTGGAGCTTCACGAAGGTACTTCCGAAGTGAAGCTAGAGAAGCGCGACATCCTCCGGAACCAGTTAACGAACCTCCGGATGAACCAAGGCGAGAAGGTAGCGCAACTCCAACCGAGAATCAAGGAGCTGATAACGCAACTAACGAACCTTGGAGAAGAGGTAACCAACCGGGATTCTATCCGATACGCGCTCAATGCCTTCCCGAGAACTCCAGAGTGGGCCTCCTTAGTAGATGCGTACTACATCTCTAAGGACCTCGAGGTAAGTACGTTAGAACAATTATTTTCGACTTTTGAACTTCACGAATCTCGAGTTTTAGAACCCAATGGAGCAGAGAAGGCAAGTCAGAACATTGCCTTAAAGACAAAGATGAACAATTCTGACTCTGAAGCCTCAGTCGACGAATCTGAAGCGGCACTACTAGTAAGACACTTCAATAAGTTTTTCAGTTCTAATAAATTTAAATCGCAGAGGCATCATCGAAAGAAGAGGATGGTTCGTTGCTACAACTACAATGAAGAAGGGCACATCAAGGAGGACTGCCCAAAATTGAAGAGAAAGGAGAAAGAAAAGGAAAAGTCAAAATACAAGAAACCAGAACCCTCCAAGTACAAGAATCTGAAGGCTACTTGGTCAGATTCGTCAACCTTTGAGTCGGACATCGAAGAATTCTCAGGGTTAGCGCTATTGGCGAACCATCAACCGGAAGAAGACTCAAGCTCAGAGATGAGCATCGATGAAGGGGGAGGAACATCAGAAGAAGAAAGCAGCAGTGAAGGGGGAGCGTCACCAAACCAGGTAAGTAAGGTACGCAATCTAACCCCAACTCAATCTTTTAAATTTATCAAGTCTCTTTCTAAAGAGTTAGATCAATTAGAAAAAGAGAATGCTGAACTAAAGTTGAACCTAGCAAGAGCATGCCCGTTACAAATGTATGATCATCTAAAATCAGAAAATGAAAATTTGAAATTAGAAATTGAAAAGTTGAAAAATGATGCATGCTTAAAGAAATTT
This sequence comes from Zingiber officinale, assembly GCF_018446385.1. Classification (NCBI taxonomy): domain Eukaryota; kingdom Viridiplantae; phylum Streptophyta; class Magnoliopsida; order Zingiberales; family Zingiberaceae; genus Zingiber; species Zingiber officinale. Next base: position 51,855,352 of record NC_055998.1, on the reverse strand, counting down.
CCAAAGTCAAAAATTAGAATTTATGGTAAATTAAATTGGTATATAAGGAAGCATCAAGGTCAACTTAGGAAAATACCAAAAAACTATGTACCCCCTAGATTTTTGAATAATCCTGTAGGAAGGAACCTCTATTGGGTTCCAAAATCTGTGCTTAATTAATTTTTTCAAAAATTAAAAGCTTACAATGAGAAAATTAAACATTGAAATTCTTTATGGAAGCTTTGTCTAAGGAAGTGGTTGTTGCTCCAATAACCAAGAAGGCCTAGTCCTTCACCACGACCTGGAAGCTAAAATATTGAAAGAAAATGTTTAATTAACTTTCTGAAAAAGTATTAAACAAGAATTAAATAATGCTTTGAAAGTTTATCAAAAATTTGTTAAAATAAACAAAATTTCTTAGAATTTTTTTTAACTTAATTATTTTTTGGTTAGAAATTTTTTTTGGAGAATTCTAAAAGTTCATTCACTTGACTTAGAAATTTTTTTGGGAATCCTTGAACATTTACTTAGGATTTTTTTTTTACTTAGAACTTTTTTTGGAAAATTCATTTTAACTTAGCAATTTTTTGAAAAATTCATTTTTAAACTTAGAAAATTTTCAAAAACTTCAATCTTACTTGAAAATTCTTAAGACCCCATTTTTGCTGTGATCAAAGGGGGAGAAAAAAAAGTACAAGTTTAGGGGGAGTTAGAGAAAACTTAAATTTTTTTATTGTGTTGCAATTTTACTAATTGTAAAAATTATTCTTCACTTGTTAGTTTAGTAATTTTTTCTTTAAAATTACTGTTTATGTCTATCTTTAACCCTAACTTGAACTTGGGTTGATGCACATAAAAAAGGAGGAGATTGTTAGAACCCGTGGTAGTTTTGATGTGATCAACCAAGTTGGGTAGGTCCTGCTGTGTTTGATCCCTGTGTCTGAGTGTGCAGGAGCTTAGGAACACAGGAAGTCGAGCAAAAGACGCAGCTAGCGAGAAGGACGGCACGGGAAGGGAGCCGACGGGCTCGGTGCGTCCGAAGGACGAGAGAGCTGCGGAAGAGTACTCCGGTGGGCGTGAAGAACGTACGCGGAGCTCGAGGGACGTTAAGCCGGGACGGAAGGCTGCTCGAGGAAAAGGCCGAGTATTGGGTTCGGGTGAGCCCTATTTCGGTTGGCCGCAATCACCCAAAAGAACGGAGCTCCGGAAGTTGGAAAAACCAAGCTGGAAACAGTGCTGCCAGCTTGGAGGCGCCTCCATCATGAAGGCGCCTTCAACCCTGTTGAAGGCGCCTTCAACAGGTCTGTTTTGACCGTTTGCGCTGCGGATAAAGTTTTATCCGCTGACCGAGCTGGAGGCGCCTTAAACCTTGTTGGAGGCGCCTTGGACCCTCGGGATAGAATTTCCAGGAGCTATAAAAAGGCCCCTGGAGCTAGGAATTCAAGAATAACTCAAGCATCCAACTTGTAATCAATTCCTAGCAACTAAGTGAGCGTTCTAAGTGTAAAAAAGGCTTCTCCGTCTACAGTAAAGGAGATTCTGCTAGTAGAGTTTTTCATCGCCCTGGATTAACAACCTCCTTGGTTGTAACCAGGTTAAATTCTGTTTATGTTTCTTTTTCTGTCTCCTTAATTTAGTTGTTATTTTATTGCTGATTTGAATTCTGAGTTGAAATCCAAGGAGGGTATAGTTTACTTTTGTTTACAGCAATTCACCCCCCTCTTGCGGTCTCCGCTGCACCTACACTAATTCTATTTTGCAAGATCGTATGACCCTTTGAATTTCAAAGAGTCATAACTTTTGACTTAGGACTCTGAATTAGGCTTTGTTAGTGGTCACACGGGCAAAACTCATAGATCTTTAATTCAAAGATCTACATTTTATCAGTTGATTGAAAGGATCCATCGATTGATCAAATGGATCAGTGATGGATAAAAGTCAAAAAATATAAAATGAGCATATCGAAGCACTAGAAAGGAAATTTGGAGGTTCCATCGACGGATTAGGTGTATCAGTTGACGGATAAAAGTTGGAAAGTACAAAACAATCATATTGAACCACAGAAAAGGAAAAAATAGAGGTTCCAACGACAAATAAGGTGGATCAGTTGATGGAACAACATAATTTTCGGGATCCGAAGGATCGGATTGTAGCAAACAAGGAAAGAATAAAGGATCCGTCGATGGATAAGCTTATCAATCGACAAATAGGTTCAGTCAACGGATTCTTTTATTAGTCGATAGAATGCAACCTATAAAAAGAAACCTTCGAGCTCCAAGCCAAACATAACTCTCACCTCTAATTCATTCTGCTTCTGTCGTAACTGTCCGTGCAAGTTTCAACACCGCTGCTTTGAGAAACTCTCCAACAATTGCGCTTATTCTTCATTCTAGTGTTGTTGGTAACCTTTTTATATACTTGCTCTTATTCTTTGTAGAATTGTTACTATCATCATATCATATTTGTATGATCTTATTTCCTAGGAAGAACTAATATTAGAATTGCCCGACCAAAACGGTCAAGGATTATAGGCCTTGGAGTAGAGGTCAGTTTGGCTCCGAACTAAGTAAAAAAGAGATTTAATGTAGTGTCCGAAAGTACTTATTTAATTAAGGAGATTTATTAGATTTATTATAATTTAATTAGATTTTGAATTTATTTAATTAAGGATATTTATTTTATTAATTCTAATTTAATTAGAATTTATATTTAATTAAGAATGTATACATTCAAATAGATGAATTTAGTTAGAATTAATTAAGTTAACATATAATTATGGAATTCAGATTAATTAATTAAGGAAATAATAAGATATATTATATATAATATAAAATATATAATTAAACAAGAATAAGGAAAAAATTATAAGATTAATATTATATGTAACGTGTGTGTATGGAAATAAAGTATAAATAATATATTATATATAGTATAAAATCTATAATTAAATAAGATTATATATATATATATATATATAAAAAGATTAATGTATTATGTATGGAACGTGTAACCTATATAGTGTATATAATGATTAAGAAATTATAATACTATAAAATATGAATTATATATCTATATTATATATATGTATATATATATATGGATATTGTAGTATCGAGAAACTCAATGGTTAAATTAAAGGGAATCCGTTTGATTTAATTAAGAATTTATTTATATAAATAAATTTAATTAATTAAGTTTACCTACCATTAGGGTCTAGGAAATTTAGATTAATCTATTACATTAGAAAAAAATAATGGATATAAATATATAAAATTTTCATATAAATTATTCATCTAAAATATAATCGACATATTATATATTATAATATAAAATATATAATATAGATTAAATAAGAAACGTGTTGGTAATATTTTGATATGTGAATTAAATATTATTGTATATATGATATATATATAGATTGTTATAAAGCATGAGTAAAATAAAATTTATATAACCAAATTGATAGAATTTAGATAAAGTCCTAATCTTCCATCTCTTTCAAATCTTACCTTCAAAAGTTCTAGGGATTTTTCGGTTGACCCCTCCTCATCATTCTCCACTACTCCCAGAACTCCATGGAAAAACAAAGAAGGGAGAAATCGAAGATATGTTCTCTACTTGTTAATGCTCTAGTTAGTTCCTATAATTGTGAATTTTGTGGTTCAATGCTTTCGTATGTTAATCGTGTTCTATGAAAAATTGTATGCATGTGTGGATTCGGTATTCAATGCTCTAGTATGTTAATCGTGTTCTATGAAAAATTGTATGCATGTGTGGATTCGGTATTCAATGCTCTAGTATGTTAATCGTGTTCTATGAAAAATTGTATGCAAGTGTGGATTCGATTTCAATGCTTTAGTACGTCAAAGGTGTTCAATGAAAATTTCATGCATGTGTGGATTCTGTATTCAAAGCTCTAGTATGTTATGGTGTTCCATGAAAAAGTGTATGCATGTGTGAATTCGGTTCCAATGCTTTAATGTGTTAATTGAGTTCTATGGAACATTATATGCATGTGTAGGTTTCAGTTTCAATGCTTTGGTATGGTAGGGAGGTTTTACGGAAATTATATGCATGTTATGCACTGTTTATATTATATGCATGTTATGCACTGTTTATGCATGAGTGGGTTCGGCTTTAAGATTTTGAGGAGGTTTTATAAAAATTGTATGCATACTATTCACTAATTAGAATATATGTCATGTGGGTTAAGAGCTCAAGAATCCTCACTATTAAATTTATAATTTATTATTATACCAATAATATTTTTACAATATTTTAGCATAGGTGTATGTACAAAAATTAAATAGAAAATTGAATGTTGGTTGCAAATTTATGTTAGGTATGCATATTATGGATTTTATGATAAATAATGATTGTGCATGTTATGAATTTTATTATGGGTTGAGTTATGAACTGGGAACCTAAGCCCGAGGAGTTCACTAAATCTACGTGGTTGAGTATGACCGGTGTCCATAGCCTAGAAGCTCACCAAAACTACGTGATTGAGTGTGACCAGTGTCCATAGCCCGGGAGCTCACCAAAATCTATGTAGTTGAGTGTAACCAGTGTCCATAGCCCGGGAGCTTACCAAAATCTACGCAGTTGAGTGTGACTGGTGTCCATAGCCCAAGAGCTCACCAGAACCTACGCGGTTGAGTGTGATCAGTGTTCATAGCCCAGGAGCTCACCAAAACTATGTGGTTGAGTGTGACCGGTATCCATAGCTCAGGAGCTCACCAAAACCTATGCGGTTGAGTGTGACAGGTGTCCATAACCCGGGAGTTCACCCAAAAACTATGTGGTTGAGTGTGACAAGTGTCCATAACTCAGGAGTTCACCCAACCATAACCCGGGAGTTCACCCAAAAACTATGTGGTTGAGTGTGACAAGTGTCCATAACTCGAGAGTTCACCCAAAAACTATGTGGTTGAGTGTGACCGGTGTCCATAACCTGGGAGCTCACCAAATTCTATATGGTTGAGTGTGACCGGTGTCCTTAGCCCGGGAGCTCGCCTATCCCACTTGATTATGCTTATGAGTATGCTTATATACATGCTCATGATTCAATATATTCTTATGTGTTTGTTTATGTCATATAAGTATGCTTATGATTATGCTTATATACATGCTCATGATTCAGTCTATTCTTATGTGTATATTTATGCCATAGAAGTATGTTATTGTCGATACTTAGGGACACGCTCGTGACCAAGTCTATTATTATGCCTAGTTCATTTATATGCTTATGTTTATGCTCTCATGCTTATGTCGATGTCTATTCTTACGTTCATAGCAGGAAGGTCTCTAGTTACCTAGAATGTGGTTTCCTTAGTACATTGAATTATAGGTGCTAACTATTGATTAACATGGTTTTGGAATGTTCTAAGTCTCTCGACTCACAGACTTTGACTTTTTTTTCAGATAACGAAACCAATGAGATAGGAGGAGTTGACCAATGAACCAGCTCGGAACAATGGTAGTACAACTCGAAGACCTTCCAGTTTAATTCCGCATTTAGCTATGCTTATTTTTCTTCAAGTCATTTATGTAATTTTATTTGAACCAAGAACCGCTATAGAAGTATAAGTATATGGTGTCCGCAGTTTATGTATTATAAAAAAAACTAGGGGCGTTACATTTATCTTTTGTCTTTCTTTATTTATCTTATTCTGCTACGTACTCTAGTTTTATGAAAGAAACGAAAAGATTTTAATAGAATGAGATTCACCCCCCCCCCTTCTCTTTTACGATCTAACAATTGGTATCAGAACCGGTTTGCTCTGAAATAGCCTAACGATTTTTTGAGCCTTTTAAATATCTTTTTATAGTTTTTGAAAAAGTTTTCTTTTCTCTTTTCATTATACTAGTTTTTTCTTTATTATTATTTTTTATCCTGCACTACTAATCTCAAGGTAAAGTCTTGGAAATCTTGATTAATTTTTCTATTATACAAAAATGACAATGTCTCACCAAGAAGGGTATAGTACTGTTCATCCACCACTTTTCAACGAAGAAGACTTTAACTTTTGGAAATAGAGGATGGAGTACTTTCTAAAGTTCAACATATATGGTTTTGTATCAAGAAAGGGTACACAACACAGGTAAATAAACTTGGAGAACAACTAGATCTAGAAAAGTGGAAGCTAAAGATGAAAAAGAAACCTCAACTCGATGCTCAAGCCACATACACCCTCTAATGTGGCTTGACTAATAAAGAACTTGGTCGAGTTGGTTACTTCAGCAATGCTAAGGAGCTTGGGGACAAGTTGGTCTAAATTCATTAGGAAACCCACGCTCCAAAGGTAATCCAAAGCAATCTTAATTTAAATAATTTTTCTAATAATAAAATATAGGACAACGAATCATTCTTAAAAGAGTCAAACACAGAGGAACCAAAGTATAGATGCTTTGTGAAGTATAGATGCTTTACGACATTAACGACAAAAGAACAAATAAATGAACCCGAGTCTTAGTCTGAGCACAAGTCCGAGTTTGAATCTAATTTTGAGTCTAAGAGAAGCAATAGATCCACATACATTTCAGAAGGACTATATGAGATAACTTCTAGTTCAGAAAATAGAAAGATTAAAATAATTAAATGTCTATTTAACAATTTAACTAAATTCGAGGATCAGGTTAATTTAATTTTTAAGGAAGTCAAAGACCTTAAGGAATAAGTTAACTTGAATCCCTCAACTGTAACACCCACTAAGCTTTTAAGATAAATAAGAGAATGATGAATTTTTCCTTAGAAAAATAATAAGAAGTGAGTTGAAGCAAAAAGAAATAAAATGAAATAAAAAGAAGAGGAGGTCAAGGATTGAACCTTGAACCTCTTATATTATAATTTATAGAATTAATTTGTAGAAACCAATTGGGATAGAGAGAAGATATTGATAGCAAGGAAAGGGAATGCATGATAAAGATAGGAGTAAAGATCTAAGAAGAGAAAGCAAGAAAAGAGCAAGAGAAAGGCAACTTGCCTTCCTCCCTTTCTCTCTTTTCCCTCTCTTGCCGTGACAATTAAATGGAGAATGAAGGGGATTCATTCCCCCTTGTTCTCATCATAAATGATGAGAATAAATTAGAAAATAAAATAAATAAAAGAAAATAAAAAAAAAGGGCTAAGGGAGAAGGAAAGCAAAAACTAATTTTGCTACCTCTTCCCCCTTAACATAAAAGAGAGTATGTAAAGAGGAGATTTTATTTTTTTCTCTCATTTCTCTCATTCACTCCTCTCCCTCACCGAACCCTCAGTCCCCTCTCCTCCATCTTCGGCCCCAAGCCAAGGTTTTCTCCTAAGAAAGTCTAAGATACAAGGAGGACTTAGCAAGGGAATCAAGGAAAGGGAACTAGAAGAAGAGGCTACTTCTTCCATCACCACACCTTAGATCCACAAGCGAAAAGGATGTAAGCTTCCCCTCACCTGTGGTACAAGGCGTTTTATGTGTTTTTCGGATTTTATGAAGATTAGAAAACCTAGAATAGAATTTAAGAAAATTCGGCCAAAGAAGAGTTTTCAAATCTAGGAAGGTTTAAACAAGTCCTCATTTCATGATATTTTTCTATGCTATGTAGGAAGGTTTTCCTTCATGTTTTTATACCTATATGATGCTTGGTCAGAGGAGTACTTAACCCTAGAATTTCGGCCAAAAATATTTTAAAGAGGTTAGGGAAATCATTGTTTAACCAAACTAGTACAAGATTCCCTCCATGAATTACTAAGGGTCTTTTGTTGGTTTTTCTTGCTTAAAAGTTACTTGGAACCAAAAGAAATCCACTCATATGTTTCGGCCAAGAAAAGAGTTTAGGGTTAGGAAGACCTTTAAATTTAAGTAACCATGTTTATATGATAGAATATAGGGTTCTCTTAAAGAATGGCATGTTGAATATTGCTAGAAATTCATGAACTCTTCATTAAGATTTTCGGCCATGATAAGATGGATAGCTTAGAAAAGCTTAAACAAAATTTTAACATGCTCAAGACCTCTGTGATATTAAGATATGAAAGTTGTTTAATGCTCTCATGCTTAATTAGGGTATAGAGAATTTAGTTACATGATATATAACATGTAAGATCACAAGGGTCCTAGCTTGTTTATGAACCAAATTTGTATATGATGTTCTTAGTAATTTTTGTCATGAAACTTACTTAGGTTTTCCATGCTTTAGGCCACTTAAAACCTAGTTTAGAGATTGGTAGGTTTCGGCCATGAGGAAAAATAAAAGAAAAAAGAAAGAAACCTAGGAAGCCTAAGACACAATTCACATGTATGTTTATTATGCTTGTCTTTATACATGCTATGAAACTTGTATGACTTCCTATGCTTTTAGGCTATTTGAAGCAAATGTAAACACTGATGAGTCTCGACCAAGTAGGGTTTAAATGACCTAGAGGCCTTAGAATTGAAACCAATTGTGTAAAAAATGCTTCTTATGGAAATATGATAATATGTTGATTGAGTCACATGCTTGTATAATTTTTCCATGACCTAAATGGACCATTGTATGTTTCGGCCATGAAGGGATAGATGCCCTAGAAACCCTAGAACAAAAATTAAATATGCTCATGTCACTCTACATGAAATATGATAAGTAGAAAGCCAAAGTTCTCATGCTATATGTTGTTTAATGACCTAAAATGAGGCTAGGGTAAGTTTCGGCCATACCCATTGTATGATGCCTTATTATGAATTTATACATGATGTTAGTTCAAGTTCACATGCTTGTATGCTTGCTTTTAGCCCTAATGAATACTTGTTAAATTTCGGCCATGACATATGTTAAGGGCTTGAAGAACTTAGGAACTAGCTCAAATATGCTTACTATGTTACTTGGAAAAAAATGCTATAAATATGGTTTAAGATTTCCATGCTTTCATGACATTTGGGACCTTGTTTCACACCTGATAGGGTTCGGCCACATGAAGTTTAGGGACTTGGAGAACTTAGAAACCAAGTTAATCATGCTTATAATGCTTCCTATGAAATTGATGTGATGATAATTTAGGTTCCACATGCTTGGAGGTTGTTTTTACCTAAATTGAGATCTAAGGGGGGGTTCGGCCATGATAAGAACCCAAGGGATTAGGAAGCTTAGAACCCAAGCTAACTATGTTACCATGTTTCTTATGATAGTATAATCACATGATACACCCTTATGCTTAAACATGTATGCTTGTGATTTATACTTTCCATGATATGATATGTGCTTAGAAATATGCATGCTTTGATGATATGCTATGTGCTTAAAATATGCATGCTTTCATGATATGCTATGTGGATAGAAATATGCATGCTTTGATGATATGCTATGTGCTTAAAATATGCATGCTTTCATGATATGCTATGTGGATAGAAATATGCATGCTTTGATGATATGCTATGTGCTCAAAATATGCATGCTTTCATGATATGCTATGTGGATAGAAATATGCATGCTTTGATTGTTAGTTAGAGCCCTAGAGCCAATCATTTGATGATTGTATGGACTCATTGTATCATATTCTTGTATATTAATAAAGGCATTTGTTTGGTTATTATACTTATTTGTATTAGTGCCAAATAGACTAAGTATAATAACGTCCTTGAGTAGAAGGTTCATACCTATATCAATCGATTAGTTGAATCGATAGTGAGATGATATAGGGAACACTACTCTAAATCATTCCTAGTCGAGTATTAACATTCAGGGACAATGTTAATACAATAAGACTAGCATGTAGGTTAGCTCGATGACTTGATCTCACAAGTCATGGATATAGAGATATCAAGCTGACACATGGGTATGCATTAGAGAATGTATACTGAATGACCCGCCATGAGAAAGTATCATGGATCGTTATATGAGTGTCATATACTTTCTCATGTGGCTATTAGTATGACTATTAGTCCTTAGACCTGAAGTCACCATGGATCCCTACATAAGGAGTTATGTACTTTGGTTTCGTCAAACGTCACCCGTAACTGGGTGGACTATAAAGGCGATTACTGGATATGTAACAAATTATGCAGAGGGATGTGAGTGATGTAGATGGGATCTATCCCTCCTATATGACGGGAGAGACATCGGTATTCTTGATAGAGTGAGACCACGAAGTGTATGGCCATACCCAAATGAGTCAATATGAGATATTGAGCTCATTTGATTTAGTGTGTCTACTTGGAGTTCAAGATTTAGATTGATTAGAGGATGACACGGTCTATGCCTTATATTGATCAATCTAGATGTCTAGGATAGAAGGACACTTGTCATATATTGTGAGGAGTCACAATTAGTAGTCACAAGGTGATGTTGGATCTCAACATTTCTTGTAACTTGGGTAGCAATGATGTATTGCTAGATGCCGCTCATTGCTTATGTTTCTAAAGGAGTTTAGAAACATTGCCAACGTTACAAGAACCTATTGGGTCACACACAAAGAACAAGTGGATGGAGATTGGGTTCATATGATGAACCAATTGGATTAAGTTCATATGATGAACCAAGATGATTAGATTCATTTGATGAATCAAATTGGATTAAGAGTAATCCAAATTGGGCTAATTGAGTTGGACTCAAGTTGATTCATGTATTCAATGAGTCTAATTTAGATTATGACTCATTAAATCAACTTAATTTAATGAATTAGATTCATTATATTAAGTTGGCTTGAATCAAATGGTTAGATTAGATTAACCATGGAAGAGATTTGGTCAAGTTTGACTTGACTTGAGAGGGAGAGGAAGAGTCAAGTTTGACTTGACTAATTTCCACATCATTAGTGAGATGGCAAGATGTGGACCAATGATGATGCTCCACATCATCATGGTATGCCACATCATGGAGGTTACAAGCCTCCATTCTCATTAATGTGGCCGGCCACATTAAATGAGTAGGAGTTACTCATGTGGCCGGCCACACAAGTGAATCAATGGGAATGAATTTTGATTTATTGCTCTCATTCATTTTATCTCCTTCCTCTAGCCATTCTCTTCTCCTTTTCCTCCTTCTTGGCCGAGAGTTTCAAGCAAGGTGAAGAGGAATGTGTTAAGGTCTAAAGAAAAGGGTGAAGTGAAGGTCACAAAGGAGGATACCTAGAGGAGTATGTGAGATTCCTTTCCTTTCTCTCCTTTTCTCCCTTTTCAAATCCTACCCGAGAGCTCTAGAAAGTGCTAGCACACTTGGGGCTCTCTTCTCCATCCTTTGAGTGTGAGAGACACTCCTTGTTCGTGTGGATATCATTAGAGGAGTGTCTACGTTGATACTTTGGAGATCCGACACATACCTTGGACGAGCGGGATTTGCAAGGGCACGCACCAAAGGTATAAAGTGTTTTCCTTTGTAGATCTACTGTAGATCGTTGTTTATAACTCGTACTTGTGTTTTTGAAATTTTTCTTTGCACGGATCCTACGGCTTTGGGTGATTCGGGATTTCCGCGACGCGAAAAGCGGTTTTCGCGGCCCGAAAAATCCAACAGTGGTATCAGAGCCACGTGCAAGGCTTGTACGAGTTTAATTTTTTGGTTTTATGAAACTAAACCTTCTGTGATTTTCTGTAAAATTATGATTTTATAGTTTTTATGGGTAATTTTTCCGTAGAAGCGAAGCACAAGTGTCTCAGCACTTGTAGGCTTCGGCTACCGGAAAGATTTTCCCAAAACGGCTTCGTTTTGCCCCAAATTCGTTTGGGACAGCGGGCTTGGGTGTCATTAGATCGCAAAGGAGCAACTCACGATGGTTAGATCGTGGGTAGGGGTACTGCCCCTAACCCCGCAAGGGGATTTGCTCCGCGATTGCACCCAAAATCGCTAAAAACGAACCCGCCGGGAAGGTTTTTCCGAAACGGCAATGTCTCGGCCCAAATCGTTTTGGGACAGCGGGTTTAGGCACTGTTGGATCGCAAAGGAACCCTCGCGATGGTTAGATCGCAGGTAGGGGCGCTGCCCCTGGGCCCCGCAAGGGGATCCGTTCCGCGATTGCGCCCGAAACCGCTAAACGGGACCGCCGGGAAATTTTACTCGTAAAAATTGTTTTTAAAATTATAAAAAATTATGAAAATATATAATTTTGAATTATATATTAATTTTGTGATAGTCATGGCCCAAAAACCCAATATGATTGGATTGTGTTGTAATTCATAATAAAGCATGCGTGCCGTTATGTGTTTGCGCGTGTTGTATGTTTTTATTTTTTCGCGACCTGCGCGTCGTGCCTTCTCTTATATTCTTGTTGTAAATTAGATTTAGACTCGAATGTAACTCGAGTTTCAAATTGTAATGTACAAATTGGAGCGGTGGAGGGTCCACACGAGACGGAGTTCCAAGGCAGGCACGAGCAACACAAGATGGTCAAAGGGAGGAGCTTGGAGAAGCTGTTGACCCTAGGTTGACCATTCGATCTTCTCATTGGCTTGAGAAGATCGTAGTAGGGCCATGACTAAATCACAAATAAATTAATTAGTTAATTGCTTATGTATTTGATGCATGTTTAATAAGTAATTAATTAATTAGTGCCTTACGATAAGATTAGATCTAAGTCGTGCACATGATGCACCCTTGCGATTAGATTAGATCTAAGTCGTGCACAAGATGCATCCTTTTCGATTAGATTAGATCTCGATCGAACCAACTCTAAATGCCTAACCGTGCCGTGATACCTATCACTACCTCGATCACATGTATTGTTGAATCTGCCAAAGCAGAGCAATACATATTATCTTGGTAGGGTACGGAGGGACAATCTTGGTCCCGCCTATCAACGCATGGGTGAATACAAAATTAGATTAAGTATTCCTAGTTACTCGGTTGGATCGAGTCAACTATAAGCATTCTTCCAATAGTTGGAATGATAGGTCAAAATCACATCTATATTAACTCTCGGGCGTATTAGCCAAAGCTAACTCGAGTTTTAATATAAATGCGGATATTGATTTTATAAACAAGAGTTGCATAGAGATGTAATTGGTAATCGTTACCTACCGATCATACTAAGCCTTGGGCGTATTAGCCAAAGCTAACTCAAGGGTTAGTATGATGTGGATCTTGTCCCACAAGAATTATAGAATTCAGTGGGAGCATCATTTAATTAAAGGCCTAATTAAATGATTTTAAAAGAATATGATATTTATTTCTGCAAATTTTCTGTTATAGATAACCATGACGTCGAATACGAACTCTTTCTCCCTGCGTTCTGTCCTTAAGAAGGACAAGCTCAATGGAGCAAATTTCCTGGACTAGTACAGGAACCTAAGAATAGTTCTCACTCAGGAATGTAAACTGTACGTTCTGGAGCAGCCCATTCCGGAGGCTCCTCCTGCCACTGCCACGCGAGCTGACCGGGATGCTTACAAGAAGCATCAAGATGACGCATTAGATGCGTCCTGTCTTATGCTCGCAACCATGAACTCTGAGCTTCAGAAGCAACATGAGTTGATGAGCGCTTATGATATGGTTGAACATCTTTGTCATCTATATCAAGGACAAGCAAGGCACTGGAAGAGGAACTCCAAAGAATACCTGGAAGATCTTACGAAGAAGAGAAATAAGATTTCTACTTCAGGTATACATGTTATAGAAGTCAACCTCTCTATTTCTTCATCGTGGGTATTAGATACCGGATGTGCTTCGCACATTTGTACTAATGTACAAGCGCTGAGAAATAGCAGGGCATTGACAAAGGGTGAGATAGACCTACGAGTAGGCAATGGAGCACGAGTTGCTGCTATTGCTGTAGGAAGTTATCATCTATCTCTTCCCTCTGGGCTTGTACTAGAATTAGATGATTGTTGTTATGTGCTTACCTTGACTAAGAACATAATTTCAGTTTCTTGTTTGGACAAGAAAGGATTCTCGTTTATAATAAAGAACAAATGTTGTTCTGTCTATTTAAACGATATGTTCTATTGTAGTGCACCTCTAATAAACGGACTCTATATTCTAGACCTTGAGAGCCCTATCTATAACATAAATACCAAAAGGTTCAAGTCAAATGACATGAACCGAACCTACCTCTGGCACTATCGCTTAGGTCACATAAATGACAAGCGCTTATCCCAGCTCCATAAGGATGGTATGCTGGACTCATTTGATTTTGAATCATATGAGGTATGCGAGTCATGCCTACGAGGCAAGATGACCAAGACTCCCTTTAGTGGGCACAGCGAGAGAGCGACTGATTTGTTAGGACTCATACATAGTGATGTATGTGGCCCTTTCAATGTCGCTGCTAGAGGCGGTTATAGGTACTTCATCACATTTACTGATGACTTCAGTAGATACGGTTATGTGTACTTAATGACACATAAGTCTGAATCTTTGAAAAGTTCAAAGAATTCAAGAATGAAGTACAGAACCAGCTTGGCAAGAGTATTAAGATACTTCGATCTGATCGAGGTGGAGAATACCTTAGCCATGAGTTCCGTGACTATCTAGCTGAGTGTGGGATTCTATCCCAACTCACTTCTCCTGGAACACCACAGTGGAATGGTGTATCCGAACGGAGGAATCGTACCTTATTAGATATGGTACGATCTATGATGAGTCACACAGATCTTCCGACATATCTATGGGGATATGCTCTAGACACGGCAGCTTTCATACTCAACTGAGTTCCATCAAAGGCCGTGATAAAGACACCATTAGGATATGGACTGGGAGAGATGCCCAGGTGTCTTTCATGAGGATTTGGGGTTGTGAGGCTTACGTTAGCCGTCAAGTCTCAGACAAATTAGGACCCAAATCCGACAAGTGCTTTTTCATTGGATATCCCAAGGAAACTAAGGGATATTACTTCATTCCCAGTCAGCACAAGGTAGTTGTGGCAAAGACTGGGGTCTTTCTAGAAAGAGACTTTGTTTCTAGAAAGACTAGTGGGAGCACGTTCGATCTTGAAGAAGTTCAAGATGCGAATACTAGCACTGAAGCCTCGATGGAAGTTGAACTGGAGCCATAAAGTGTTGTGGATGATGTTCCACAAGGAGTTGAGGAACAACAACCGGTTCAAGGAGACATACCTCTTCGCAGGTCTGATAGGGTACGTCGTCAGCCTGAGAGATACTCATTTCTCTTGTCTGACCATGATGACGTTATGCTTATAGAGGATGAGCCTACCACCTATCAGGAAGCTGTGATGAGACCAGATTCCGAGAAATGGCTAAAGGCCACGAGATCCGAAATGGAATCCATGTACACCAACCAAGTATGGACTTTGGTGTTGGTGCAATTTCCAGTAGGTCAAGGTTGACCTAGTTGACCAAGCGTAAACCTTGGTCATGGTTTCGATGTTTGACAATACAGAAAGACATGTAGACATGGACAATGCAGGTGCAGTTGTCCATGCGGAGAGATACTGATCAGGGTGTGATCAGGTTGGATGAAGAAGAGTCAAGTAGGTCAAAGTTGACCGGATACTTGACTGGGAAGTCCTAACTGGGATGTTAGGCAGTTCGGGAAATCCTGGTGAGTGAAGCCAGGTGAAAATCCTAGTGAGTGAAGCTAGGTGAAAGTGAAAGTCCTGGTGAGTGAAGCCAGGCAGTTGGAGAAAGTCCTGGTGAGTGAAGCCAGGCGGATGGGAAACCCTGGTGAGTGAAGCCAGGTAAAAGACCTAGTGAGTGAATCTAGGCAGTTTGGAAGTCCTGGTGAGTGAAGCCAGACAAGGGAAATCCAAATGGGTCAAGATTGACCAGACATCTGGTGAAAAGTCTAAGCAGGGAGCTTGGCACGGGAAAAGTCCAACTATGGAGACTTGGCACGGAGAAGACCAAGATGGAGACTTGGCACGGAAAGTCGGAGAGGGCTCGGTAGCTCGTTCTCCGGACTGTGGTCAGAGAGGGCTCGGTAGCTCGTTCTCTGGACCGGACGAAGTCGGAGAGGGCTCGGTAGCTCGTTCTCCGGACTGTGGTCAGAGAGGGCTCGGTAGCTCGTTCTCTGGACCGGACGAAGTCAGAGATGTTGGGGTTGCAAGGTTGCAAACATAGTCCCATATTGGAAACACATGGGAAAGATCATGAGTTTATAAGAGAATAGATATCTCCATTGAACTGAGGCCTTTTGGGTAGAGCCCAAGAGAAAAACCATGAGGGCTTAGGCCCAAAGTGGACAATATCATGTCATTGTGGAGATATCTAAATTCTTTTTGATCCATCAATTGGTATCAGAGCCCGGACTGCCAGAAGGTTTAACCGCCGACTGTGCACAAGAGTTATGGTCTGATTGAACCATGTGAGTACAATATTGACCTCGAATAAAGAAAGTGGGGGCTCCTATGTTCGGATCAAGAGGACCAGACACCAGGCAGGAAGTCCTAGTTGCGGCTAGGCAAGGAAAGTCCTAGTAGGTCGGGTGGACCGAGGGGCAGGAAGTCCTAGTTGCGGCTAGGCAAGGAAAGTCCTAGTAGGTCGGGTGGACCGAGGGGCAGGAAGTTCTAGTAGGTCGGGTAGACCGAGGGGCAGGAAGACCTGGTGGGTCGAGGATCGGACGTGGGAAGCCTATGGTCCTTTGTTTGAGGGGGGGATTGTTGGGGTTGCAAGGTTGCAAACATAGTCCCATATTGGAAACACATGGGAAAGATCATGAGTTTATAAGAGAATAGATATCTCCATTGAACTGAGGCCTTTTGTGTAGAGCCCAAGAGCAAAACCATGAGGGCTTAGGCCCAAAGTGGACAATATCATGTCATTGTGGAGATATCTAAATTCTTTTCGATCCATCAAGAGAGGGCTCGGTAGCTCGTTCTCCGGACTGTGGTCGGAGAGGGCTCACTAGCTCGTTCTCTGGACCGGACGAAGTCGGAGAGGGCTCAGTAGCTCGTTCTCCGGACTGTGGTCAGAGAGGGCTGGGTAGCTCGTTCTCTGGACCGGACGAAGTCGGAGAGGGCTCGGTAGCTCGTTCTCAGGACCAAGTAGGGTTTAGGGCTGGGAGCTCTAAACCTGGATCAGTCTGGTGACCGATCCAGTGATACGCTGGGTTATCTGATAAACAGAAGTATTCTGTTGCTTATCTGATCGGTCAGCGGACCGATCAGTGATCGATCAGTAGCATACGGTGAAGTTCCTGATCGGTCTGCAGACCGATCAGGAGACGATCAGAAGGAGATCACCTTCGGGAGGGAAAGGTCCTGATCGGTCATGGGACCGATCAGGGAAGGACCTGATCGGTCTCCATGACCGATCAGGGAAGGGCCTGATCGGTCTTGTGACCGATCAGGACCCTTGTGGACCGATCAGGATGAAGCCTGATCGGTCCACGTCCTAGCCGTTGCGTAGCAACGGCTAGTTTCTTCTGGCTTCTTCTTCGCAGGTGGATGCAGGTATAAAAGAGGCTGAGGGCTTCTAGGCTAAAACTTCCTCTCCGAAGCTTCTGCTTCTTCTTATTACTCTCTTCTTCCTTCTTGCTTCTGCAAGTTCTTCCTGGTTCCTTCTGCGAGCGCTTTGCTGAGCTCTCACTGCCGAAGCTTCGGGTGAGCTTCCTGCTGGTTTTCTAGCTGAGCTTGGATCCGAGAAGTTGCTGCTTCATCAGGATTCCAGTCGACAACGAGAAGGCAAGCAAAGGGGTTTTACATTTCGATTGTTCTTATTTGCTTTCTCTACTGTTGTACTCCTTCTTGCTGTTGTAAGCTTTTGTGGCGAGGTTTCTCCACCCATAAGGAGTTTATATTAGCCGGTTTTCCGGGGACTCATCCACCGACGGATTGATAGGCTTCGTCCACCTTACGGACACGCCGAGGAGTAGGAGTATCATCTCCGAACCTCGTTACATCTTCGAGTTTGAGGTTTGCTATTCTCCGTTGTCGTTTCTATTGTTTATTTCCGCTGCGCTAACCTTGATTTGTAGAAAGAAACGAACGATTTGGGATCGGCTATTCACACCCCCCTCTCTAGCCGTGACCGTCGATCCTAACAAGTGGTATCAAAGCGAGGTCGCTCTTCGTTGGATCAACACCCGGGGGAGCACGAGCTAGAGAATGGATCTATTTGGAGAAGATGTCACGATTCCGCCTTTCTACGACCGCGACGACTTCGTGTATTGGAAGGTAAGAATGAGGTATTTTCTTATGACTAACCTTGAAAATTGGACTTGTGTTCAATTAGGTTTTAAGCCTCCAATGGATAAGGAAGGAAAACCATTAGAGAAGAAGAAGTGGACAAGGGAACAAATCCACCATTCCACAATCAACAATGAGGTAATGAAAGTATTTGAATTCTCATTACCTAATGACATTCTATGTAAGATAGGTGGATACAACAATGCCAAGGAATTGTGGAACAACTTGGCTAAGTTCCATGAGGGGAACTCCACTTCAAGCCATGAAGAGGAGTCAAATGAGCCAAGGAGTTCACATCATGGAAGGATGGATTTAGAAGTTGAGGGCTACTCAACATCTAAGGAAGAAGAGGAGGAGAGTTCTTCTTCAAGAATGGAGCAAGAGGAAGAAGCTTCTACCTCCGGAAGGGATGAAGAAGAAAGTCTTCATCCATCCTCAACCCTAGGTAACTCAAGCATTTCAATTTCAAATAAATTACAAATAATGTGCTTTGAGTGTAGGGAGTATGGACATTACAAGAGCAAGTGTCCAAAGAGGGTTAGAAAGACTCCACCGGCGCCAAAGGTCAAGGAAGCCGGAGTCCCAACACGCAAGGGCAAGGAGCACGTGGTGTGCTTCCAATGCAAGCGAAGGGGACACTATAGGAGCCAATGTCCGAGGGAGAGACAATCTCACAAGGACAAGAGACCGAGCACATCGATAGGGGGAGCTAAGGCAAACCCTAAGGTAACCTTTAAAGCACATTCTTGCAATTCGAATAAGACACATGTTAATAGTAGTTTTGTTGCAATTGTCAATAATGGTAAGCATGATAACATTAGAAACCGATACACATGCTTAGGTGCCAAACATGTGAGCCTAGATAAGGATAACTCTAGAAATGTCATCCCTAGGATTAACTCATCTAAGGTTAAGGGAAACCTAGATAGGAATCCCAAAACTACTAGACATATGCCTAGGAGTACCTCAAAGAACAATGACAAATTAAAACTTGAGGTATTAGAAAAGGAGAATCAAGTCTTGAGGTCAAGACTTGACATTTTAGAAAAGACCCTTAAAAATTTAGAGAAGTCAACTCTAGGGTCTAAGGGTCAAAAACCCAAGTCCAAGGACAAGAAAGGTTTGGGTCACAAACCTAAGTCCCAAGTGGTCAAGCCCACTTATCACAATGTTCCATTCGATTATGGAACAAAATCTAGGGCTAGGAAGACCATCACCAAGGTCATAAGGGGAGTCACCCCTAGAGTTGATCTTGATGAGTCCCAAATGACCAAGGCTTTAAAGCCTAGGAGGGTCATTAGAAGGGTTGCTAGGGAAGTCATCCCTAGTGAATACTTAGTAAACCCAATGAGCTCCAATAGGTATTGGGTTCCTAGGAGCGTGATTTCATCACGCTAGATTAGTTAGGGTGTGTCAACCTTACTTGAATAGGTAGTTAACCTAATCATGACAAAAGGTGGCACTTTAGGAATTTTCGAGGTGTAATCAAGCCTTGAAAATGAATTGAAAAGTTATTCCTAAGGTGATTAGAATGTGCCAATCAAATTTGAGGAGTTTTCTGGAGTCAATCTAGTTGGCACGTAGTGATCTAAACATCTTTGGTATATGACTTGTGGTCTATCACACTTAGGAATATAGAATTTATGGCAAAATGATCGAAATTATCAAAAATGGCAACTAAGGCTAGAATTAGGTATTTTCTATATCTTTACATGTTATTTGTCATATATTGTTTGACATATGCCATGTCATGACATCATATTTATTTTATGATCATTTAAAATGTCATGATAATGCTTAGGTTAGTTTAAATGTCATGCTTTATTTAAGTTTCACACTTTATGCCATGACATCATGACATCGGCACATGTTTTTACTTATGATATCATTATATGTCATGTCATCATCTTTTGCATTTATAATCAATTAATTTGATTTAAGGACAAAAACATAATTTGATATGGAGATCAAATTGTTGTTTAGAAAATGCATGAGAACTTAGCCTAAGATGACCTAAACCCATATCTCACATCAAAATTGACTAGGATGTGTTTGATACACCTTAGATGTGTGTAAGATATTATGATTATGAGTTAGGATCAAGGTGCATAGTTCTTGTACCTAGATGAGCCTAATTCGAAATTGGGGGATCATAGGGAAAGTTTGTGTACGAGTCATGTACATTTCGCCCTAAGATTGTGGTCCCAAATTAAAGGGTTTAAAATCATTTCAAAATTGATTTGAAAAACCTTGATGAAGCTTTTCTAGTGATAGCATTCATCATTGAACAAGTTGATACAAAGATAAGTTAACTTTGAACTATTTCAAAGACTTTTGAACTTTGTATCAAGATTGAAAAATGGAAGTTATTTTCATAGAAAACTATTTTTCCTTGATAGTATATGTTATGAGGAATGTATCCTCAAAATTTCACAATTTTTTGAATTTTCTGGAATTTTCTAGAGGTTTCTGAATTTCGGGAAGGAAAAATTCATAAATCTGTCCATCAGTGTCTGGATCGGTCACTGGACCGATCCAGGGCTTTCCTGATCAGTCACTGGACCGATCCAGAGGAAGCCTGATCGGTCTGGTGACCGATCAGGGCGTGCCAACTTGCTGATTTTCGACTGTTTTGTCTGAAATTTTAGCTGGGAGTTGGTGTTTTGGATTTCTAAAGGCTTGAAACTCTCCAAGACATTTTTGGTACAATGGTCAAGGGGGAGTTGACCTTTAGGGGGAGTTTTACCTATTAGTCAAGGAGGAGTTGACTTTTAGGGGGAGTTTTTACTCCTAAAGACTTGAGTGATGTGGGATTTTCAAGGGGGAAATTAAGGGTTTCAATGAAAGGTATGGGACTTTCATTAGGAAGAAACTCTTGACCTTGATTCACTCTTTTTGATGTGTGTCAAAAAGGGGGAGCATGGAGAATGTCTAGAGAATGTTCAAGGAAGAACATTGGAGTTAGTAGGAGAGTTTGTTGATCACAACGAGTGAAGTTGTGAACAACGATAACTTACTCTTCAGGGGGAGAGTCTGTTGATGTGTGCCAATAGGGGGAGAATGAAGGGTTTAAGTTAGGCCTTCATTATCTAAGAAGGAGGTTGCCTTCTTAGAAGGAGAATGTAAGGTTGTAACTTATGTTTCATTACCTAGTGGCATGAAGAAAGTTGAGGCTATTGGTTTAGCCTAACTTAAAGGTATTGTCAAACATCAAAAAGGGGGAGATTGTTGGTGCAATTTCCAGTAGGTCAAGGTTGACCTAGTTGACCAAGCGTAAACCTTGGTCATGGTTTCGATGTTTGACAATACAGAAAGACATGTAGACATGGACAATGCAGGTGCAGTTGTCCATGCGGAGAGATACTGTTCAGGGTGTGATCAGGTTGGATGAAGAAGAGTCAAGTAGGTCAAAGTTGACCGGATACTTGACTGGGAAGTCCTAACTGGGATGTTAGGCAGTTCGGGAAATCCTGGTGAGTGAAGCCAGGTGAAAATCCTAGTGAGTGAAGCTAGGTGAAAGTGAAAGTCCTGGTGAGTGAAGCCAGGCAGTTGGAGAAAGTCCTGGTGAGTGAAGCCAGGCAGATGGGAAACCCTGGTGAGTGAAGCTAGGTAAAAGACCTAGTGAGTGAAGCTAGGAAGTTTGGAAGTCCTGGTGAGTGAAGCCAGGCAAGGGAAATCCAAATGGGTCAAGATTGACCAGACATCTGGTGAAAAGTCCAAGCAGGGAGCTTGGCACAGGAAAAGTCCAAGTATGGAGACTTGGCACGGAGAAGACCAAGATGGAGACTTGGCATGGAAAGTCGGAGAGGGCTCGGTAGCTCGTTCTCCGGACTGTGGTCAGAGAGGGCTCGGTAGCTCGTTCTCTGGACCGGACGAAGTCAGAGATCGATAGCTCGTTCTCCGGACTGTGGTCGGAGAGGGCTCGGTAGCTCGTTCTCTGGACCGGACGAAGTCGGAGAGGGCTCGGTGGCTCGTTCTCAGGACCAAGTAGGGTTTAGGGCTGGGAGCTCTAAACCTGGATCGGTCTGGTGACCGATCCAGTGATACGCTGGGTTATCTGATCGGTCTGGTGACCGATCAATAACCAAACAGAAGTATTCTGTTACTTATCTGATCGGTCAGCGGACCGATCAGTGATCGATCAGTAGCATACGGTGAAGTTCCTGATCGGTCTGTAGACCGATCAGGAGACGATCAGAAGGAGATCACCTTCGGGAGGGAAAGGTCCTGATCGGTCATGGGACCGATCAGGGAAGGACCTGATCGGTCTCCATGACTGATCAAGGAAGGGCCTGATCGGTCTTGTGACCGATCAGGACCCTTGTGGACCGATCAGGATGAAGCCTGATCGGTCCATGTCCTAGCCGTTGCGTAGCAACGGCTAGTTTCTTCTGGCTTCTTCTTCGCAGGTGGATGCAGGTATAAAAGAGGCTGAGGGCTTCTAGGCTAAAACTTCCTCTCCGAAGCTTCTGCTTCTTCTTATTACTCTCTTCTTCCTTCTTGCTTCTGCAAGTTCTTCCTGGTTCCTTCTGCGAGCGCTTTGCTGAGCTCTCACTGCCGAAGCTTCGGGTGAGCTTCCTGCTGGTTTTCTAGCTGAGCTTGGATCTGAGAAGTTGCTGCTTCATCAGGATTCCAGTCGACAACGAGAAGGCAAGCAAAGGGGTTTTACATTTCGATTGTTCTTATTTGCTTTCTCTACTGTTGTACTCCTTCTTGCTGTTGTAAGCTTTTGTGGCGAGGTTTCTCCACCCATAAGGAGTTTATATTAGCCGGTTTTCCGGGGACTCATCCACCGACGGATTGATAGGCTTCGTCCACCTTACGGACACGCCGAGGAGTAGGATTATCATCTCCGAACCTCGTTACATCTTCGAGTTTGAGGTTTGCTAATTTCCGTTGTCGTTTCTATTTTTTATTTCCGCTGCGCTAACCTTGATTTGTAGAAAGAAACGAACGATTTGGGGTCGGCTATTCACACCCCCCCCCCCTCTCTAGCCGCGACCGTCGATCCTAACATTTGGTTGATCCACCTGAAGGGGTAAAACCCATTGGGTGCAAGTGGGTCTTTAAGAGAAAGACTGACATGGATGGACTTATCTGTAAGGGTCGCTTGGTAGCTAAAGGTTTCAAGCAGATTCATGGTATTGACTATGATGAAACCTTTTTCTCCAGTAGCGATGTTTAAGTCCATTCGGATCATGCTTGCTATTGCAGCTTACCATGACTATGAGATATGGCAGATGGATGTCAAAACCGCGTTTCTGAATGGAAACCTGCTCGAGGATGTGTACATGACACAACCTGAGGGTTTTGTAGATCCACAGCATACTAGCAGAGTATGCAAGCTGCATAGGTCCATTTATGGACTAAAGCAAGCTTCTCGGAGCTGGAATCTTCGTTTCGATAATGCAATCAAACAGTTTGGTTTCATCAAGAACGAAGATGAGCCTTGTGTCTACAAGAAGGTTGTAGGGGATATAGTTGTCTTCCTCATATTGTATGTGGATGACATACTACTCATTGGGAAGGACATCCCTATGCTTCAGTCTGTCAAGACCTGGCTAGGGAGTTGCTTCTCAATGAAGGACTTAGGTGAGGCATCCCGCATTCTAGGGATACAGATCTATAGGGATAGATCTAAGAGATTGCTTGGCCTAAGTCAGAGTACATACATTGACAAGGTACTCCTTCGGTTTGCCATGCAGAACTCCAAGAAGGGATTTCTGTCGATGTCACATGGCGTGAGTCTTTCGAAGACTCAAGGTCCCTCTTCTAGAGAGGAGAGAGACCGTATGGATCAGATCCCTTATGCCTCAGCCATAGGATCGATCATGTACACCATGTTATGTACTCGACCTGATGTCTCGTATGCTTTGAGCATGACGAGCAAATACCAGTCAGATCCAGGTGAAAGTCACTGGATAGCGGTCAAGAATATTCTTAAGTACTTAAGAAGGACTAAAGAATATTTCTTGATATATGGAGGCAATGATGAGCTAGCTGTAAAGGGTTACAGTGATGCTAGCTTCCAGACCGACCAGGATGATTATAGATCGCAGTCGGGGTTCGTGTTTTGCTTAAATGGTGGTGCTGTGAGCTGGAAGAGTTCGAAGCAGGACACAGTAGCTGATTCTACAACAGAGGCCGAGTATATTGCTGCATCAGAGGCAGCAAAGGAGGCAGTTTGGATCCGCAAGTTCATCACTGAACTTGGGGTGGTTCCTAGCATCGCTGACCCAGTTGAGCTCTATTGTGACAACAATGGAGCTATAGCACAAGCGAAGGAACCTCGCTCACACCAGCGGACCAAGCACATACTACGGCGCTTCCATCTCATTCGAGAGATTATCGATAGAGGAGATGTGAAGATTTGCAGAGTACCTACAGAGGCTAACATCGCAGATCCCTTGACCAAGGCTTTGGCACAGAGAAAGCATGATGGTCACACTAGGTCATTAGGCCTTAGAGCCTATACTGATTGGCACTAGTGCTAGTGGGAGATTGTTAGTTAGAACCCTAGAGCCAATCATTTGATGATTGTATGGACTCATTGTATCATATTCTTGTATATTAATAAAGGCATTTGTTTGGTTATTATACTTATTTGTATTAGTGTCAAATAGACTAAGTATAATAGCGTCCTTGAGTAGAAGGTTCATACCTATATCAATCGATTAGTTGAATCGATAGTGAGATGATATAGGGAACACTACTCTAAATCATTCCTAGTCGAGTATTAACATTCAGGGACAATGTTAATACAATAAGACTAGCATGTAGGTCAGCTCGATGACTTGATCTCACAAGTCATGGATATAGAGATATCAAGCTGACACATGGGTATGCATTAGAGAATGTATACTGAATGACCCGCCATGAAAAAGTATCATGGATCGTTATATGAGTGTCATATACTTTCTCATGTGGCTATTAGTATGACTATTAGTCCTTAGACATGAAGTCACCATGGATCCCTACATAAGGAGTTATGTACTTTGGTTTCGTCAAACGTCACCCGTAACAGGGTGGACTATAAAGGCGATTACTGGGTATGTAACGAATTATGCAGAGGGATGTGAGTGATGTAGATGGGATCTATCCCTCCTATATGACGGGAGTGACATCGATATTCTTGATAGAGTAAGACCACGAAGTGTATGGCCATACCCAAATGAGTCAATATGAGATATTGAGCTCATTTGATTGAGTGAGTCTACTTGGAGTTCAAGATTTAGATTGGTCAGAGGATGACACGGTCTATGCCTCACATTGATCAATCTAGATGCCTAGGATAGAAGGACACTTGTCATATATTGTGAGGAGTCACAATTAGTAGTCACAAGGTGATGTTGGATCTCAACATTTCTTGTAACTTGGGTAGCAATGATGTATTGCTAGATGCCGCTCATTGCTTATGTTTCTAAAGGAGTTTAGAAACATTGCCAACGTTACAAGAACCTATTGGGTCACACACAAAGAACAAGTGGATGGAGATTGGGTTCATATGATGAACCAATTGGATTAAGTTCATATGATGAACCAAGATGATTAGATTCATTTGATGAATCAAATTGGATTAAGAGTAATCCAAATTGGGCTAATTGAGTTGGACTCAAGTTGATTCATGTATTCAATGAGTCTAATTTAGATTATGACTCATTAAATCAACTTAATTTAATGAATTAGATTCATTATATTAAGTTGGCTTGAATCAAATGGTTAGATTAGATTAACCATGGAAGAGATTTGGTCAAGTTTGACTTGACTTGAGAGGGAGAGGAAGAGTCAAGTTTGACTTGACTAATTTCCACATCATTAGTGAGATGGCAAGATGTGGACCAATGATGATGCTCCACATCATCATGGTATGCCACATCATGGAGGTTACAAGCCTCCATTCTCATTAATGTGGCCGGCCACATTAAATGAGTAGGAGTTACTCATGTGGCCGGCCACACAAGTGAATCAATGGGAATGAATTTTGATTTATTGCTCTCATTCATTTCATCTCCTTCCTCTAGCCATTCTCTTCTCCTTTTCCTCCTTCTTGGCCGAGAGTTTCAAGCAAGGTGAAGAGGAATGTGTTAAGGTCCAAAGAAAAGGGTGAAGTGAAGGTCACAAAGGAGGATACCTAGAGGAGTATGTGAGATTCCTTTCCTTTCTCTCCTTTTCTCCCTTTTCAAATCCTACCCGAGAGCTCTAGAAAGTGCTAGCACACTTGGGGCTCTCTTCTCCATCCTTTGAGTGTGAGAGACACTCCTTGTTCGTGTGGATATCATTAGAGGAGTGTCTACGTTGATACTTTGGAGATCCGACACATACCTTGGACGAGCGGGATTTGCAAGGGCACGCACCAAAGGTATAAAGTGTTTTCCTTTGTAGATCTACTGTAGATTGTTGTTTATAACTCGTACTTGTGTTTTTGAAATTTTTCTTTGCACGGATCCTACGGCTTTGGGTGATTCGGGGTTTCTGCGACGCGAAAAGCGGTTTTCGCGGCCCGAAAAACCCAACATTGATGATATGCTATGTGCCTAAAATATGCATGCTCTCATGATATGCTATGTGGTGAAAATATGCATGCTTTTATGACATGATGTATGCCTAAGTGATGCATACTTTTTATGACATGATGTATGCCTAAGTGATGCATACTATTTATGATATGATGTATGCCTAAGTGATGCATACTTTTATGACATAACGTATGCCTAAGTGATGCATACTTCTATGATATGCTATGTGACTAAATGATGCATTTTTATACATGCTACTTTACTTTGTAAGGCTTGTACCAAGGGTGGGCTCATAATCAGCCCCTAGGCCTTTGGCTGTGTGATCCAGGCTAGTAAAAACAAAGGGATGGGCTCCTTCGTACGCCCCTAGGTCTATGGATGTGTGATCCGGATCTAGTTCCTAGTATGATTCAAGACTTGCTACCTTGGATATACTTAGGAAGCGCGCATATCTACGTGATTTATCTATGTGTGGTACAAGCCGGGGCCCTAATTATGTTGATATTATGTTCAAGTATATATGTAAGAAGAAATGATTTTAAAGATCATGAGACATACACATGTTTTTCGGATACATGTTTTCAAAATCATATTGCATATACCTTATGATCATGTTGTGATGATGCTATGATTTATGATATGCCATGATTAGATAGGATTATGTTATGTTTTATGCTATGCTTTAAGAGCTTGACATGCCATGCCACCTTATGATGATACTATGATATGCCATGATTAGATATGATTATGTTATGTTTCATGCTATGCTTTAAGAGATGATATGCCATGACTAGTTGAGATCATGTTATGTTGAGACATTCTTTGATCATGTGATGATTTTCGGTTTTAGTGAGTAGGAAAGGAACTTACTGAGCCATGAGTGCTCATAGCTTACTTTCCTTGTACCACAGATAAAGGAAAAAGCTGGATGAGCTAAAGGAGCAGCAGGAGAGGCAAGGAGATGTGTGTGGCAGTGGCTAGGCAACCAAATAAGAACCTGCTTTAAAAACTTTTAAAGAACTATGCTTTGGTATCATGAATTGTAGTACCGTATGTGTGACTTGAAGTTATGTTTCTACTAATTTTGATATCATGTTATTGATGTCATGATAGTGTAGTTCGGATTTGATGAAAAGAAAAACAAAAGAAAAGTTTTTATTAAACTAAGAAAATTATTTTAAGTCTTCCGCTGTTTTAAAAAGAAAAATTTGTACATAGAGTATCGTAGCCCCGTCCCTTAGGGTTAGCAGGGAGGGCGGGCATTACATCAACTGACCAGGTTCAAGATGAAACTTCAACTCAAGTTGCAAAACTTGAGAAAAAAAATTTGACCTTGAAAAGTCAAGTGGAGGAACTTAAGAAAACATTGGAAAAGTTCAATTTGGGTTCCAAGTGTTTGACTATGATGCTTGGGTCCCAACAAGCTATGTACAACAAGTCTGGACTTGGATACAAAGCTAACACATCTAACAAGTCATAGCTATCTTTATTCAGTCAAAATTGTTGCTACAATTTTCCTTGGTTAAGGTTGACCAGGTTGATTAAGCTTGAATTGGCTCAAGCTTGAATTGTAATGTATGAGTTTCGATATTTGACAATATATGAAGATTATTTTGACAATGTATGGAAATTATAGGAGCAATCACCTGTTTAGGGAGATTAGTCAAGGTTGATAAGTTTAATGTGAAGAAGAGTCGAGTTTGTCAAGGTTGACCAAATACTTGATTGGAAAGTCCAAATTGGAGGTTAGGTAAAGGAAATCCAACGGGAATATTAGCAGAAGATGAAAATCTAAGTGAGTTAGTATTTGATCGGACACTTGGTGGGAAAGTCCTAGTGAGTAAAGCCAGGTAGAAGGAAAGTTCTAGTGAATAAAGCCAGGTAGAAGGAAATACCTAATGATTGAAGTTAGGCAGAAAAGAAATCCTGGTGAGTAAAGGCAGGTGAAAGACCTAGTGAGTGAAGCTAGGCAGAAGGGAAATCCTAATGAGTGAAGGTAGGCAGATGAAAATCCTGGTGAGTGAAGCTAGGTGAAAACCCTAGTGAGTGAAGCTAGGTAGTAAGGAAGTCCTGGTGAGTGAAGCCAAGCACATGAAAATCCAGGTGGGTCCAGGGTGACCGAACACCTGGTGTTTGGAAGTCCAAGTGGGTCAAAGGATTAACCAAACACTTTGTGACAAAGTCCCAGCAGGTTAAGGTTGACCAAATGCTAGGCACGGGTAAAACCCAATAAGTCATGGTTGACCGAATATTGGGTATGAGAACCCTAGACTTGAGTTAGTCAAGTTAGGGTTGGTCAATCAATCAGTCGATCAATTGAACCAGAGCACAATTGATCAGCTAATCAATTGGGGCTACACCAATCAATCAGTTGATCAATTGGAGGTTGCTCATACGAAGAGCACAGTGTGCTGCTCCCTAATCGATCAGCCGATCGATTAGGATACTCCAATCGATAGGTCGAATGATTGGGGCTTATTTTCTCACGAGATTATGAAGCATCCTAAATTGATCGGTCAATCGATTCAGGGTTTATCTGCCATAGCACAGAGGTACTCTGAATCTATCAGTCGATCGATCAAAGCCTCCCCAATCGATTGGTCAATCAATTGGGATATAACTGTTGCGTAGGATGTAGGCTTTGGATGGCTGAGATCACTGGGATCTGATGTGGCAATCGATTAGGAGGAGGCTCAATCGATTGGGAGCCCTAGATCGCGGGATATAAAGGCGACAGTGAGTTCAAATGAAGTAGTGCTTACACGAGATCTTCTCCACCGAGCTCACGATCCTTCTGCCAGTTCTTGAAGCTTCTTAGGGACAAGTGTTGCTACACTTCCAAGAGTCAAGAGACATCTACAAGCTACAAGAGATCAAGCAAGAAGATTTTTACTTGTATTATCATGTATTTACTTCTTATTTTGAGTTGTATGCTTGTGTGAGTTTGTCTGAGGTTTCTCTAGCTACCTCCAGATTGTTCTGATAAGGAGTGTTTTTGTTAGTGGAGAGTGCGTCATGTGTGGATCCTTAGATTAGTCACCTCTTCGTTAGGTGAATACCAAGTAAATCTACTTGTTAGCATTGGAGAGCTTGGCTTCAAGTTTATTCTGTTGCGCATCATCATCTATTAAGCAAGCGAACAAGCGTAGCGAGCTATTCACCCCCCCCTTAGGTCCCAAGTGTCCCAACAAGTGGTATCAGAGCGAGATTACTATTCATCGGACTTATCGTCGGAAGGGCAACGAGCTAGAGGAAGAAGAAATTGAAGCCCAAATTTCAACAATTCAAAGACTTCATCAAGAGAAGCTCAACTTCAAAATAAAATTCTGAGATGGACTTGGATTTGACACAATGGTGCCTCTACCATTAACATCAACAAACTTTGATTTTTGAAAATCAAGAATCGAAAACTTCTTCATGATGGAGATAGAGCAATGGTTTGCTCTAATGGAAGGATTTTAAGCTTCAACAAATGACAAGAGCAAGAGCATCAAAAGGAGCAAATGGAGTCAAGAGCAAATCCAAAGATGTGAGACCAATGATAAAGTAACCAAGCTTTTGATCAATTTATTGCCAAGTAACATCTTGAATAAGATAGGAGAATTTGAAGATGCCAAGGAACTTTGGAGCAAGTTGGCATAGATTCATGAGGCCCCTCCACTACATCAAATCAAGACAAATCAAAAGAGGGCAACTCTTTTGATCAAGAAAAAGGGGAGTCCGAAGTTGAGCGATGCTCAACATTGGAAGAAGAAGATCAAGAACCTTCATCCTCAATGGAGTGCAATGAAGAAGGCAAAGAGGGAGCATACTCTTTGTTTCATGTGCAAGAGGATGAAGATGAAGTGACCTCCACATCTAGAATTGAGGGGGAGCGTCATTTATTAACACCAGAGCAAGAAGAAACTTCTACTTCTGGATCAAATGGAGAAGAAGATTGTGCCACTCCATAAGTTAAGCAAAATCAAATGGAGGAACATGTACCATACCTACAAGTAAAGGTATAGAAATCTCAATTAGTAATAATAAAAATCATATCATTTGATTTGAATGTAGGGAACATGGGCACTATAAGAGTAAGTGCCCCAAGTTGGCCAAGAAAAAGGGTCAAGTGGCACCAAAGGACAAGAAGAAACCCAAGAACGCCGACCCCATGGTATGCAAGGGTAAGGAGCACATTATGTGTTTCTTGTGTAAACAAAATAAACATTACCGAAGCCAATGTTCAAAGGGAAAGAATTCGGCCAAAGTCAAAGGAGGAAGCTCAAGTCAAAGGGGAACTTCTAAAAGGAAACTCAAGGTATCATTTATTGAACAAATTCCTTTGACACATGATAAAAAGTATGCTAGGTCTAGGTTATATCATTTTAATGCTATTTATCATGAAAATAGGAAGCATGATAGGGTTAAGAAAAATATATATAGCCTATCGTGTAAAGCCTACCTCACCTAAGGCTAGGAAAGTAGAAAATGGATTGGGAAATAATTCTAAGGATTTTGGATATAGGCCCAAAAATATAATTGTCTAAGGATTTAAGGAAAAATCTAAATCTAAGGATTTAAGGATTGAAAACCAAGCCTTGAAGGCAAGGCTTGATAAATTAGAAAAGACTCTAAAGAAAATGGAAAGAGTTTTAAAGGGGTCAAATGGACATAACCTAGGGTTAGGAATAAATAGACAAGAGTCATCCAATGGCCATAGAGATTTAGGATACAAATATAAAGCCAAGAAGGATGTGGCGTCATACCATAGGGTTCTATATAGTTATGAAACCAATCATAGACTTAGGGGTCAAGTCAAAGATATAAGGGAAGTTATCCCTAGAAGTATTTTTTAGAAGACCAATATGACTAAGGCTTCAAAGAAGTATAAGAAAGACACTAAGAATATCACAAGAGAAGCTATCCCTAGAGTTGACCTAGAGGAGAGGGGCATGACCAAGACCTCTAAGAAGCCTAGAAAAGTCATTAGAAAGATAACTAAGGAAGTTATCCCTAGTGAATACCTAGAACACTCAAGGAACACTAATAAGTTTTAGATTCCTAGGAGTATATTCTCTACACTCTAGATGAGTTTAGAGTATGACAACTTTAATTAGAAGGGTAGTTAATCTAACCTTGAAAAAGTTGATACTGAAAGTCATTTTCAAGGTTTTGTTACTCCTTGAAATGAAAAGAATTAATTGATTACCCTGTGGAAGAGTAAAATGTGTCACACTGTGAGGAATTGGACTTAATTTAAATTGACACGAATAAGGAAAAGCAAAAGAAATGCCAAGTTGAGATTTTGACATTTTCTTAGAAAGATAAGGGCAATCTAAGATTAATTTTAAGTTAGCAAAGATCTAAGGATACTTAGATAGATAATCTATGTACATTTATTTATACTAAACTACCATGATTGTTTGCCCATCATATGTCATGACATTATATTTCACATTCATTTTATTATGAAAACACAACAAAAATATCATGTCATATCATACATACATCATGTAGCTATATGATTCTTCTTTTAAAAAATATTCATTTTGATCTATGTTATAAGTCATCATGCATTATTTTAAATTTCTTATAATTAAGGACAATGGTATTTACCAACAAGTGTGGTAAAAGAATTTATCAACAAGTGATATCCTAGGTAGATGATCAAGTTTACAATGTCTAAATAGATATGCATAAACCCTTAGATTAGGACAAAACCAAAGTCTGCATCTCACAAAGATTATAAGATGATTTGTATGTATTTTAGTACACATTAGATACAAGTGATATGTTAGAATGATAAACTAGACTCAAGATGTTGATTTAGTGCATCCATTTTAGTTTTAG
This sequence comes from Zingiber officinale, assembly GCF_018446385.1. Classification (NCBI taxonomy): domain Eukaryota; kingdom Viridiplantae; phylum Streptophyta; class Magnoliopsida; order Zingiberales; family Zingiberaceae; genus Zingiber; species Zingiber officinale. Next base: position 51,823,000 of record NC_055998.1, on the reverse strand, counting down.
GTTCATCAAAACACATAGTTATGTGTTATCCAATCATTGGAAAAACTAATGTACAAGTTATGTGCATTTAGCCCAAAGAACATGGTTGGAAATTGGTTTTGAAAATCATTTCAAAATATTTTTAGAAAATCTTGGTATAGACTATTTTTTGATAGTAATCATCATTGAAAAGTTTAACAAAAACTAGTGCAAAATATTAAGGTTTTCAAGAGTTTCCAAATTTGTGTCAATCTTTAAAAATAGAAACTATTTTCTTAGAAAACTATTTTTCTTTGATAGTAAATGTCTTATATAATGTCTACAAGAATTTTTATAATTTTTAGAATTTTGTAGAATTATTGGGCCATTTCTGAATTTTGGCTGAAATTTGATTTCAGGAAATCAGAAACTCAATCGATCAGCCGATTGATTGGGAGAGTTCTATTGATCAGCCAATCGATTAAACTAGATTTTCTCGTGAGCAGAAGCTCATGAAATCGATTAGTCGATCGATTGACTCTGCTTGGATCGATCAGGTGATCGATTCAAGGGCATTTTCCGCGAACAAAAGCTCGCGAAATCGATCAGTGGATCCATTGAAAGTCTCCAATCGATTGGTTAATCAATAGAAAGGCGAATTTTGACTGAAAGGGTCTTATTTTTGCCCATTAAGCCATTTTTAGTCATATTAACCATCCTAAACCCTATGAAATTCATTTTTGAACATCTAAGGGTAGTTTTCTTGATGAAAACAAGAGTGGATTAATTAAAGAAGATTAAGTTGGAGTTTAGAATGAGGTTTAGTTTCATTATTGGATTTTTAACCTCAAAACTTTAAATTTTGGGTTTCCTAAAGTTGTAGGAACTCCAAGTCATTGTTGGTGCAATGACAGAAGTTTGGAGCATGTTTTGAGGGGGAGCTACTCCTTAAAGACACGAAAATAATTTTTGAACTCATGGAAGGTTGTAAAACCTTCGTTGTAGTAAATGTTCAAGGTTAATCATTGAAAAACCATAGAAGAGTGGATATCTTTATTGTTTGAGTGGTAATGCTCAAGGATGAGCATTGGAGGCAGTGAAGGGTAGCGACCTTCATTGTGGTGTTGTGAACAACAAATGAGGTTATGAACAACGAATGAATAACTCTTTAAGGGAAGAGTTTTTTATGTGTATCGAAGGGGGAGAATATAGAATTTAAGTTAGGTCTTCATTACCCAAAGGGGGAGTTTGCCCTTTAGGAAAGGGAGAGAATGAAGGAAACCCCTCATTCATGTTTTAACATGAAGAAGAAGTTGAGGCTATGAATTATCCTAACTTAAAAATATTGCCAAACATCAAAAAGGGTGAGATTGTTGGTGCAATTTCTCTTTGTCAAGGTTGACTAAGCTTGAATTGGCTCAAGATTGAGTTGTAATGTGCGAGTTTTGATGTTTGACAATATATGAAGATTGTTTTCATAATGTATGGAGATTGTAGAAGCAATCATCCATTTGGAGAGATTGGTTAAGGTTGACCAGTTTAATGTGAAGAAGAGTCAAGTAGACCAAGGTTGACCAAATACTTGATTGGGAAGTCCTAATTGGAGGTTAGGCAAGGGAAGTCCAACAGGAAGGTTGGCAGAAGATGAAAATCCAAGTGGGTTAGTATTTGACCAGACACTTGATGGAAAAGTCCTAGTGAGTGAAGACAAGCAGAAGGAAAGTCCTAGTGAGTGAAGCTAGGCAGGAGAAAAATCCTGGTGAGTGAAGGTAGGTGAAAGACCTAGTGAGTGAAGGTAGGTTAAAGACCTAGTGAGTGAAGCTAGACAAAAGAGAAATCCTAGTGAATGAAACTAGGTAGATGGAAATCTTGGTGAATGAAGCTAGGTGAAAGCCCTAGTGAGTGAAGCTAGGTAGTAAGGAAGTCCTAGTGAGTGAAGTCAAGCACGTAAAAATTCAGGTGAGTCCAGGGTGATCGGACACCTAGTGTTTGGAAATCTAAGTGGGTCATAATTGATCGGACACTTGGCACTAGGATAAAAGTCCAAGTGGGTCAAATGATTGACCAAACACTTGGTGACGAAGTCCCAGTAGGTCAAGGTTGACCAGATGCTAGGCACGGGCGAAACCCAACAGGTCAAGGTTGACCAGATATTGGGTATGAGAACTCTAGTCTTGAGTTAATCAAGTTAAGATTGGTTAATCGATCAACTGATCTATTGGTTAATCGATCAGTCGATCGATTAGAGCTACGCCAATCAATCAGTCGATCGATTGGGGCTACGCCAATCAATCAGTTGACTGATTGGAGGCTGCTAGAGTGAAGAACACAGTGTGCTCCCCAATCGATCAGTCGGTCAATTGGGATATTCCAATTGATCGGTCGATCGATTAGGGCTTATTTTCTCATGAGATTGTGAGGTAGCCTAAATCGATCGGTCAATCGATTCAAGGTTTATCTGCCAGAGCACAGAGGCGTTGAATCAATCGGTCGATCGATCAAAGTCCCCCCCCAATCGATTGGTCAATCAATTGGGATATGACCGTTACACAGGATGTAGGCTTTGGATGGCTGGGATGGCTGGGATCTAATGTGGCAATTGATTGGGAGAAGACCCAATCAATTGGGAGCCCTAGATTGCTGGATATAAAGGCGACAATGAGTTCAAATGAAGTAGCACTTACACGAGATCTTCTCCACTGAGCTCATGATCCTTCCGTCAGTTCTTGAAGTATCTTGGAGACATGTGTTGTTGCACTTTAAGAGTCAAGAGGCATCTACAAGCTGCAAGAGATCAAGTAAGAAGGTTTTTATTTGTATTATCATGTATTTACTTCTTGTTTTGAGTTATATGCTTGTGTGAGTTTATGCAAGGTTTCTCCACCTCCAGCTTGTTCCGAGAAGGAGTGTTTTTGTTAGTGGAGAGTACGTCGTGTGTGGATCCTTAGATTAGTCACCTCTTCATGAGGTGGATACCAAGTAAATCTACTTGTTAGCATTGGAGAGCTTGACTTCAAGTTTATTCCGCTGCACATCATCATCTACAAAGCAAGCAAACGAGCGCGACAAGCTATTCACCCTCCCCCTCCTCTAGCTCCAAAGTGTCCCAACAAAAATGTTATAAACCAAATTCGAGCATGGGTCCCTAAAAATATGTTTACTTAATTAAAATGGACTAAATCAATATTGGGTTCACAATGATCAAATTCATTATCTAAATAGATCATATCAAGGTTATGATTCAGGGGGAGTCGATAGAAAAATAATTTTATCCTATTGAATGCATTATTGTTTGATTTACTGCTTTAAATATACATTCTTAGTTTTAATTAAGAATTTAGAATGGTTAGAAATAAAAGGGTTAAAACAACCTTGACAACATAGCATCAGAATGGATTGGAATGATAGAAAGTTAAGGAAACTCTGTCGAAAGCATGTCTAGGTTGAATCATATGTGTTCTATCTGATGCACTATACTTAGTGGATCTATTTGAAGTTACCATAGTCAAACATGAGATAATTAGACCAAAATCTAATATTAAATTTTTTGGATTGGTTGTTTTGGGGAATTTATCTTAGATGTGATTATTTTAATAATGCCCTTTGTGACTCACCATAGTTTAGGAAACTTATCCTATAAATTCTTTCTTGATGAATTTAAAGTTAAGTTTGAATCTAACAAGGGTTAAACAATTTTTTCAAAATTAATCTTAACAATTTAAAATCAACCTTAATTAATTAGATTCGAACTTAATTGATCAATTATTTTAATTAAACTTTAACTAATTAATAAATTACTTTAATTAATAAATTAATTTTATTAATCCTAATTTAATTCAAAATTAATTATCTCAATTAATCTGAAAGTAAATATTTAAATAAAAATTAATCTTAATTAATTCAAAAATTTTATAATCAAAATAAATTAATTCAATTATAAATTAATCAAAATTAACTAATAGGCAATCAATTTAATTCATAAATACCTTAAATAATAATTTATCAACTTTATCTAAAAATGAACCAAAACAACAACTTTAATTTAATCAAAACTTAAATAATTTTTAAGTAATTCGTAATTAATTAAAAATCTAATTACTTAAAATAAAACCTAATTATCAAGATAACTTTATAATTTGAAAACTTAATCTTATACTCAATTACTTAATTATTAACGATGCAAATTAATCCATTATATTATTCTTAATTCTGATTAATTCAAAACATAATAAAATCAACTAAACTAACTTAATTCAATTAATTTCAATTTAATCAATTAACCCTTAATTAATCAAATTATTTAAACCTAAAATTAACAATTAAAAGTTAATAATAATTATGTTAATAAATTAAACTAATTAAACTTGAAATCGATAATTGATGAATCAATTATTCTTAATTAATAAATTTATAATTAATAACTAACCCTAAATTAATTAAGTTTAATTAATCCAAACTAATTAAATTGATATTAATAATTAACTTTAAATTAATCCTTAATTAATTAATTAACTTTAACATTTAACCTTAATAATTCTTTATTAATTAATCTTAAATTATGTATAAATTAAATTAATGCAAAATAAATCAGAAACTAAATAAATAAATAAACAATTTTAATCATAAACGTAATTTATTTAATTTAATTAATTTAATTAATTCAAATAATAATTAAACCATTAATTCTTATTTAATTATAAATTAATTATCAATATTACCTTAATCAATTTATCTTTACAAATCTAATTAAATTAAAATTTAAATTAATCCAAATTTAATTCTCTACATAATCAACTTAATTGATTAAGAAATTATTTAATTTAATACGAAATTAATTAATTAAAGTTAACTCAATCCAAGTTTAAATGATCTTAATAATTTCATCTAATATAATTTAATCCAAAATTAATATTAATTAATGCAAAATTAATCAACTAATTATTACATTACTTTAATTAATCAAAAAAATTGATCAACAACTTAAATTAATCACCTTAATCAATTACTCAATTATTTTATTTCCAAATTCATTCAAATTTAATTAATCAATTATTTTAATAAATTATTAATCCTAAATTAATTAATAAATCTAAATAATAATTAATCAATTGAATTAATTAATCAATCTTAATCAATTTAAAACTAACTGTTATTAAGTTTAACTTAAACAATTCAATAATTAAACAAAAGTTAATCTAGCAAATAATAATTATTAATTAAAAATTAACTTAACCAAACTTAACCTTAAATTAATCCTTAATTAAATTAACTTTAAACTTTAATCTTAAACTAAAGTTAAATAATAATCGAGTATTACTTTGACATAAATACCAAAATAATTTGAATAATCTCATACAACTATAGGATTATCTTATTTGATAATTTAGAAATAGTGAGATGAATTAGATAAATTTGAAAAAAAAAAATCTAAAAATTTGGTCTAACCTAGACATATTATATCCCACTTAGACTTTAAGATGCATTTATTTCAAAATTGTAAAATTCCTTGAATAGGGATGTCAAGTTAGGGGAGCTATTTTTTTTTTTTTTTACAAAATCTTACTTTCAAATATTACTTTTAAAATATTTCAAATATTCAGAATTATAATTGAAAAATATTTGAAAACTTTCTTTCGAAAATCCTCTCGTAAATAAGTTTTGAAAATTATTCCTTTTAAAACTTTTACCTTTTTATATATCAAAAAAATATTTACAATGTGGTTAAAAGAAGTGTCAAATTAAGGGGAAGCATTTTTGAAAATCTTTTTCAGACTTATTCATTTAGTCATAGTTTTCAAAATTTATCTTGAAAAATATTTTCACATGGAGAAATATTTGAAAAATAATCTAGGTTAGTATTGTTTTCAAAATTTAAATTTCAGAAATTGGTATGATTTTGCGAAATTCATTTTCAAAAATTGATGATATTTCTACTTAACAACATTTTTCAAAATTTTGATCTCTAAATTACTTTTAATTTACTTAACAATATTTTACGATTTTTTGATGTGTGTTAAAAAAGAGGGGGATATTAAATTCAATAAGAGTTTAAATTAAAGGGGAGTTATTTTAAGTTTGTTCATTATCATGTTTTTTAACTTAACTTTGAACCAAGTTGCCAAATATCAAAAATAAGGAGATTGTTGGTGCAGGGAGCATCTTAATCAAAAATATTTTTGATGTTGTCAAAGGTTCAAGTTAAATCTTATTGTTATTTGATGAATTGATCAAGTGTGTAGGATGCTCAACTTAGGAAAGTCCTAGTAGGTTAGCCAGATTCGATACTAAGCAAGGGAAGTCTCAGCAGATAGCGAAACTAGGCAGGAAGTCTAGGTCAAGTGGACCTGACATCTGGCAGGTGGACTTGATAGGTCTAGAGGATCCGATATCAAGTCAAGTGTAAGACCTGACAACCGATCTAATGTTGAGTGGTTAAGTCCAAATAGGTCTGAAGGACCCGATATTTGATAAGTGAGTTAAGGTAAACTATTGGAGGCAATGCGGTAAGATCATGTCCCAGTAGGGACAACCTTGACACTAATCCAATAAAAGAAATCAACGGAGACTTTTAAGTTGAGATCAAGATAATTCTAACTGTTATATTCATACATCATTACTATTTATTGTGTTAATTTTATTTTGTAGGATCATATGATCCTTTGAACTTTAAAAGGTCATAACTTTTACTCAGGACTCTGAATCAAACTCTGTTAGCAACCACACTGCAGAACTCAAAGATCTACAATTTAAAGATCTACATTTTATTAATTGGCTAAAAGGATCAGTCGACTGATCAAAGGGATCAATCGATGAATAAAAGTTAAAAAATGCAAAATGATCAGATTGAAGTGTTAGAAAGGAAATTTGGAGATTCCATCAATAGATCAGGTATATCAATCGACGGATAAAAGTTGGAACGTGCAAAACGATCAGATCAAAGCACAAAAAAGGAAAATCAGAGATTCTGTCGATGGATAAGGTGGATCAGACGATGGAACAACATAATTTTTGGGATCCGATGGATCAGATTATAGCAAACAAGGAAGGAACAGAGGATCCATCGACGAATAAGCTTATCAGTCAATGGATAGATTCAGTCAATAGAATCTTTTATCAGTTGATAGAATGCAACCTATAAAAGAAACCCTCGAGCTTCGAGCCAAACACAACTCTCACCTCCGATTCATTCTGCTTTTGTCACGACTACCCGTGCAAGTTTCAACATCGCTGCTATGAGACGCTCTCCAACCGCTGCACTTATTGTTCAATCTAGTGTTATTGGTAATCTTTTTATATACTTGCACTTATTCTTTATAGTAGAACTGTTACTATTATCATATCATATTTGTACGAAATGAAAGTAGAGTTATTGCGGAGAACATGGAAGCTCTTGATGAGAATAGAGCAGATGCAATCGCAAAGGCGGAGGATGATGTAGGTGGCAATGCCACCGATGAGGCTGTACGCAATAGAGTAGGTGAAGGGGCATCAAAATGATGGTGACAAAGGCGGGGATGGCTTCCCTCATGTTCTCCCATTCCACCTCCACCACCATCTTCATCATCAGCGCGCCCACCAGCACCAGTGGTAGCCCCACCTCCCAAGTCAGAATCAACGCCAAAAGTGGCGTCAAGAAGAACGACAACACGAAGTAGCCTGCCACCATCAGGGTTGTCACCCCTGTCCTTCCCCCTTCCTTTATCCCCGTCGACGAGTGATTTCAGTGTCCCCAACTATGAGCATGCAATGAACGACAACGGAAGGGTCCATGCTGGATCGGAGGGTCACTATGGTCGGAATATGCTTCTCTTCCTCCCTATCGCTACTCCAGGTCAAGCAGCGAATGGTCGCTGTAAGCAGCCCTCCTCGAGAGCGGTCAAGGGTCCCATGAAGATGAAGGTAGTGAACGTTTTGGCGATGAAGAGAGGAAGAGGGGAAGAGGAATGGTCTGGCGATGGAGACGTAGGCACGTGATAATGTGGCAAAAGGCGATTCGCTCGCCCCCAGCGCCCCCGCCAACCCGTTCCTAGGCCAACACGGAGGAGGTAAATCACGGGTGGCTACTAGCCATTAGTGCAAATGGCCAAGACATGGGGGAGGTTATGCTCGGTCATGCCGAGTTTCGACCCCAAGACCTCATGTAGCAACACCTCATGCCTTAACCATCGCACCGCCCCGAGGGGACACCTCATTCCTTAACCAACACGTAGGCGCGTGATAATGTTTGGGCATGAACGGGTTTTAAGTTTCAGGTTTAAGGAATAAAACTTTAGAAAAATAAATATATGAAAAGAAATAAAATAAGTATAAAAATATTTCGTAGACAAAAATCATTGTCGTAATTCACCTAGTGTACGATTTAAAAATTTATAAATTTCTAATAATATTAAATTTATTAAGTAAAATAAATTAAATTTATTAAGTTTAAGTTTGCATGTTGTTTAAAAAATATGCATGTAAGTAAATATTAATATTTTTTTCAAAGATTACGTCATTGTCTTAGATCTAAAAAATGTGCATATAGAGTCTCCTCGGGGCGGTGCGATGGTTAAGGCATGGGGTGTTGCCACATAAGGTCTTGGGGTCAAAACTCAGCGTGACCGAGCATAACCTCCCCCATGTCTTAGCCATTTGCACTAATGGCTAGTAACCACCCGTGATTTACCTTCTCCGTGTTGGCCTAGGGACGTGTTGGCACATAAAAAATGTGCATATAGACAATAGTTTAATAAAATTATTGTCTATTGCTATATAAGTAATACTAATAAACAATGGTTGATTAAAACTGTTATCGTAGGTATAAAAAATAAGCTCATAAACAACAGTTTTAAAAAATTATTGTCTTTGACATACATAAGACAACTATTTTTTAAAAACCGTTGTCATTTAAAAAAAACACCAACAATAATGGTTTTCAATAAAACTGTTGTTAAATGGAAAAAGATAACAATATTTTAAAAGCTATTGTCTATTGAGTGTTATTAAATCCCAAATTTCTTATAGTGGTGGTTGTATGTGCACAAATGTTGGTGCAACAATAGCAAACTGCCAGACATCCCTTACAGAACAACCCGACATTCTCGGTGACAGGACCTCACACTGAGTGGAGGACTAGGGTAGAGGGATCGATGAAGTTTCGCCTAGTCCCTCCACAGGACGGATTCAATCGGGTACTTGTACAGCCAAGTGGATTTCCTCCTATGCCACCATTTTGATAGCGTACCACTGAGCACTGTTCCGCATGTCCCTCGAGGACATAAGCCGCCCGAAGAGGTCCTAGGGATCATCCTCAAGAGATGTGCTTGCTCGAAATCCTCAGAAGGGGAAGGCTCTAGTCCCCAATAGCTTCTCTGAGCAGATAAGCATGTCATTCTCCCAGGAAATATTAGAGGACAAATTGCTGAGTCATTTCTATGCAATTGGGGAATACGGAGGAGTAATCGACCCGAAAGAAGATCTATTTAAGTTGGAAAATGTAGCTATCCTCCACCAATACACAGATGGTGTTAAGTGCCGAGTGTTCCTCACTATCCTCTCAGGCTCTGCACAGCAATGGTTCAACAGGTTGAGAGCTAATTCTATTTGTTGCTTTAAAGATTTCTGCAAGGCTTTCCTCCACCACTTCGCCAGCAGTCGTTGGTACCACATGACCACGTTGAGTTCCCTCAAACAAGGGTCTAAAGAGACGTTGAGGGCATACATCAAGTGGTTTAACCAAATGACTATGGAGGTCCCCTCGGCCACTCTAGAGATTCTGGTGAGCGCTTTCTCCCAAGGGCTCACATATGGAGATTTCTTCTGGTTGCTGGTCAAGAAGCTGTCTAGATATTTCAACCATCTACTAGGAAGGACAACCAAGTACATAAATGTGGAGGAGGCACAGTCTGCTTGGAAGAAGGAGGTGATCGCCCTGCTCCTATCTCTGCCCCTGATCGATGAACCCCTCTCTCTCCTCTATTACACAAAGGACCCCAAGCGGGTCATCCATCACATCCCCATGAGCAGAGGTCAAACGTGGTTCAACATAGGGAAGCTGAGCGGATACAATTCCCAAAACCCCACCAATGGACTCCGCCATTCTGCATTTACCACTGGTCAAGAACCCACAACACTGAAGACTGTTACCAGTATAACTAAGAGATACACCGAGCAGTCAACCAAGAGTTCCATTAACGTTCACTATCTCAAAATAATCAATGTTATCAACGACTTAGTGGATCATTGGAGAGAGGCCCTGGAAATACAGTGAGAACCAGTAGCGACCCCAACCATAAAACAACCAAGCCCTAGATCAGGCACCTACCAAGCCATTGTACCCACTGATCCGAGAAGAAGAAAATCACGACAATGCCGCTCGGGGAGATATAGGCATGATATGGGCAGCCCAACTAACAAAGATTCTAATCAGGCTAAAAGTCACACGCTCACCGACTGGAGATTCATATAGTCGGGTATAGCCGAAAGCAGGCATAGGGGGCCAGAGATCAGCTTTGGCCCCAAGGACTTGGAGGGGGTAAAAGTGCCCCATGATGATGCCTTGATCATTAAGGCTGTTATAGCTATTTACAACATCCACAAGACTTTTGTTGACATAGAGAGTTCTATCAACATCATATTCAAAAAGGCATTCGAGCAGCTACAGATAGAGACGATCAAGCTCCAACCCATGACAACGACACTATTCAGATTCACTAGCAATGAGGTACAGCTGATCAGACAAATTTGATTAACTATCTCTCTAGGGAAGGAGCCCTTGATGAGAACCCGCCAATCGACCTTCATTGTGGTGGATGCACCCTAGGCCTACAATGTGATTTTGGGCAAATTGGCGTTGAATGAATTCTAAGATGTTGTATCCACTTTTTGTTAAAAGATCAAGTTTTCAACCGACTAATCAATGGGAGAAGTGAAGGGGACTAACTGGTAGCATGCAAGTGCTACATAGATGTGATCAAGACTGAAGTTCGCACGACTCTGAAAACTCAATGAGGGGAAGTTAATGTCATCCTTAAAGTGTTGGGTTTTTCGGGCCGCGAAAACCGCTTTTTCGCGTCGCGGAAACCCCGAATCACCCTAGCCAACGGATCTCGTGCGAAGAAAAATTCGAAAACATACGAGTACAAGTTACAAAACTTCTAGATCTACATGATGAAGATCTTTACCCTTGTTGTGTGCCCTTTTGCGAATCCCGCTCGTCCTCGGTACGCCGGATCTCGAAGTTGTTAATGTAGACAACTCTCTACACGTATCCACACGAACACACTAGGTGGAGGTGACCAATAAACCAAGGTGTGCTAGCACCTATGTGGTTCGGCCAAGGAAGGAGGAGAGGGAGAGCTTGAGAGGAAGAAGATGCAATAATCACACTTGAATGAAAAATGAATCCATTTCATTCAAAAATGTGGCCGGCCACTTCTCCATGTGTAACCCCAAATTAATTACATTAATTGCAATTAATGTGAAGTCATTAAAGAGAATGACTTTGTAACTTCCATGAGGTGGCACCCATGATGATGTGGAGTAACATCATTGGTCCACATCAATGTCAACTCACCAATGAGGTGGCATAAAGTCAAGTCAAACTTGACTTTTAATCTTCCTCTCAAGTCAAGTCAAACTTGACCAAATCTCTTCCATGGTTGATCTAATCTAACCATTTGATTCAAGCCAACTTAATATAATGAATCTAATTCATTAAATTAAGTTGATTTAATGAGTCATAATCTAAATTAGACTAATTGAATACATGAATCCACTTGAGTCCAACTCAAGTTAGCCCAATTAGGATTACCCTTAATCCAATTTGATTCATCAAATGAATCTAATCCTCTTGGTTCATCATATGAACCTAATCTCCATCTAATTGTCCTTAGTGTGTGACCCTATAGGTTCTTGTAACATTGGCAATGCTCTAAACCCATTTAGGAGCATAAGTAATGAGCGGTATCTAGCAACACATCATTACTACCCAAGTTACAAGAATGTCGAGATCCGACATCACCTTGTGACTACTAATTGTGACTCCTCACAAACTATGACAAGTGTCCTTCTATCCTAGACATCTAGATTGATCAATGTGAGGCATAGACCGTGTCATCCTCTGACCAATCTAAATCTTGAACTCCAAGTAGACTCACTAAATCAAATGAGCTCAATATCCTATATTGACTCATTTGGGCATGGCCATGCACTTCGTGGTCTCACTCTATCAAGAATACCGATGTCTCTCCCGTCATATAGGAGGGATAGATCTCATCTACATCACTCACATCCCTCCGCATAATTTGTTACATACCCAGTAATCGCCTTTATAGTCCACCCAGTTACGGGTGACGTTTGACGAAACCAAAGTACATAACTCCTTATGTAGGGAACCATGGTGACTTCAGGTCTAAGGACTAGTAGTCATACTAATAGCCACATGAGAAAGTATATGACACTCATATAACGATCCATGATACTTTCTCATGGCGGGTCATTCAGTATACATTCTCTAATGTATACCCATGTGTCAACTTGATATCTCTATATCCATGACTTGTGAGATTAAGTCATCGAGTTGACCTACATGCTAGTCTTATTGCATTAACATTGTCCCTGAATGTTAATACTCGACTAGGAATGATTAAGAGTAGTGTTCCCTTATATCATCTCACTATCGGTTCAACTAACCGATTGATATAGGTGAGAACCGTCTACTCAAGGACATTATTATACTTAGTTTATTTGGCACCAATACAAGTAAAGATAATAACCAAAATCAAAATGTCTTTATTTATATAGAATATGATATAATAAGTCCAAAATATAATCATCAAATGATTGGCTCTAGGGCTCTAGCTAACAATCTCCCACTAGCACTAGTGCTAATCAGTGTAGGCTCTAAGCCCAAATGACCTAGTGTGACCATCATGCTTCTTCTGTGCCAAAGCCTTGGTCAAGGGATCTGCGATGTTAGCCTCTGTAGGTACTCTGCAAATCTTCACATCTCCTCTCTCGATGATCTCTTGAATGAGATGGAAGCGCCGTAGTATGTGTTTGGTCCGCTGGTGTGAGCGAGGTTCCTTCGCCTATGCTATAGATCCATTGTTGTCACAATAGAGCTCAATGGGGTCAGCAATGCTAGGAACCACCCTAAGTTCAGTGATGAACTTGCGGATCTAAACTGCCTCCTTTGCTGCCTCTGATGCAGCAATGTACTCGGCTTCTGTTGTTGTATCCTGCTTCGAACTCTTCCAGCTGACAGCACCACCATTAATGCAAAATACGAACCCCGACTGCGATATATAGTCATCCTGGTCGGTCTGGAAGCTAGCATCACTGTAACCCTTTACAGCTAGCTCATCATTACCTCCATATATCAAGAAATATTCTTTAGTCCTTCTTAAGTACTTAAGAATATTCTTGACCGATATCCAGTGACTTTCAGATTGATATCTGCTCGTCATGCTCAAAGCATACGAGACATCAGGTGGAGTACATAGCATGGCGTACATGATCGATCCTATGGCTGAGGCATAAGGGATCTGATCCATAAGGTCTCTCTCCTCTCTAGAAGAGGGACCTTGAGTCTTCGAAAGACTCACGCCATGTGACATCGGCAGAAATCCCTTCTTGGAGTTCTGCATGGCAAACCGAAGGAGTACCTTGTCAATATATGTACTCTAATTAGGCCAAGCAATCTCTTAGATCTATCTCTATAGATCTGTATCCCTAGAATACGAGATGCCTCACCTAAGTCCTTTATTAAGAAGCAACTCCCTAGCCAGGTCTTGACAGACTGAAGCATAGGGATGTCCTTCCCAATGAGTAGTATGTCATCCACATACAATATGAGGAAGACAATTATATCCCCTATAACCTTCTTGTAGACACAAGGTTCATCTTCGTTCTTGATGAAACCAAACTATTTGATTGCATCATCGAATCGAAGATTCCAGCTCCGAGAAGCTTGCTTTAGTCCATAAATGGACCTATGCAGCTTGCATACTCTACTAGTATGCTGTGGATCTACAAAACCCTCAGGTTGTGTCATGTACACATCCTCGAGCAGGTTTCCATTCTGAAACGTGATTTTGACATCCATCTGCCATATCTCATAGTCATGGTAGGCTGCAATAGCAAGCATGATCCGAATGGACTTAAACATCGCTACTGGAGAAAAGGTCTCATCATAGTCAATACCATGAATCTGCTTGAAACCTTTAGCTACCAAGCGACCCTTATAAATCAGTCCATCCATGTCAGTCTTTCTCTTAAAGACCCACTTGCACCCTATGGGTTTTACCCCTTCAGGTGGATCAACCAAAGTCCAAACTTGGTTGGTGTACATAGATTCCATCTCAGATCTCATGGCCTCTAGCCATTTCTCGGAATCTGGTCTCATCACAGCTTCCTGATAGGTGGTAGGCTCATCCTCTATGAGCATAACGTCATCATGGTCAGACAAGAGAAATGAGTATCTCTCAGGCTGATGACATACCCTATCAGACCTGCGAAGAGGAATGTCTACTTGAACTGGTTGTTGTTCCTCAATTCCTTGTGGAACATCATCCACAACACTTTGTGGTTCCAGTTCAATTTCCATCGAGGCATCAGTGCAATTGTTCGCATCTTGAACTTCTTCAAGATCGAACGCGCTCCCACTAGTCTTTCTAGAAACAAAGTCCCTTTTTAGAAAGACCCCAGCCTTTGCCACAACTACCTTGTGCTGACTGGGAATGTAGAAGTAATATCCCTTAGTTTCCTTGGGATATCCAATGAAATAGCACTTGTCGGATTTGGGTCCTAATTTGTCTGAGACTTGACGTCGTACGTAAGCCTCACAACCCCAAATCCTCATGAAAGACACCTGGGCATCTCTCCCAGTCCATATCCTATATGGTGTCTTTATCACAGCCTTGGATGGAACTCGGTTGAGTATAAAAGCTGCCGTGTCTAGAGCATAGCCCCAAATGTATGTCGGAAGATCTGTGTGACTCATCATCGATCGTACCATATCTAATAGGGTACGATTCCTCCTTTCGGATACACCATTCCACTGTGGTGTTCCAGGAGGAGTGAGTTGGGATAGAATTCCACACTCAGTTAGATAGTCACGGAACTCATGGCTAAGGTATTCTCCACCTCGATCGGATCGAAGTATCTTAATACTCTTGCCAAGCTGGTTCTGTACTTCATTCTTGAATTCTTTGAACTTTTCAAAGGATTCAGACTTATGTGTCATCAAGTACACATAACCATATCTACTGAAATCATCAGTAAATGTGATGAAGTACCTGTAACCGCCTCTAGCAGCAACATTGAAAGGGCCACATACATCACTATGTATGAGTCCTAACAAATCAGTTGCTCTCTCACTGTGCCCACTAAAGGGAGTCTTGGTCATCTTGCCTCGTAGGCATAACTCGCATACCTCATATGATTCAAAATCAAATGAGTCCAGCATACCATCCTTATGGAGCTGGGATAAGTGCTTGTCATTTATATGACCTAAGCGACAGTGCCAGGGGTAGGTTTGGTTCATGTCATTTGACTTGAACCTCTTGGTATTTATGTTATAGATAGGGCTCTCAAGGTCTAGAATATAGAGTCCGTTTATCAGAGGTGCACTACAATAGAACATATCGTTTAAATAGACGGAACAACATTTGTTCTTTATAGTAAACCAGAAACCTTTCTTGTCCAAACAAGAAACTGATATAATGTTCTTAGTTAATGCAGGCACTTAACAACAATCGACTAACTTTAGTACAAGCCCAGAGGGCAGAGATAGAAAGTAAGTCCCTACAGCAACAGCAGCAACCCGTGCTCCATTGCCTACTCGTAGGTCCACCTCGCCCTTTGTCAATGCCCTGCTATTTCTCAGTGCCTGCACATCAGTACACATGTGAGAAGCACATCCAGTATCTAATACCCATGATGTAGAAATAGATAGATTGACTTCTATAACATATATACCTGAAGTGAAAGTCTCACTTCGCTTCTTCTTAAGATCCTCCAAGTATACCTTGCAGTTCTCTGACCGCAGTGGAAGCAGGTAGCATCCTTGGCGACCCCTCCTTTAGGCTTCAGTGCCTTGCCTTTGCCCTTGGCTTGGGACTTTCCCTTGCCTTTGGGCTTGCCCTTGCCCTTATGTTTCTGAACCATCAGAACAGTGTTGGGCTTAGCCTTCTTAAGGTTTAGCTCAGCAGTTCTCAACATGCTAAGCAGCTCGGGCAGTGACTTGTCAATCTCGTTCATATTGTAGTTTAGAACGAACTAACTATAGCTATCCGGCAAGGATTGCAAGATCAGATTAGTGGCCAGCTCTTGGCCAAGTGGGAACCCCAACCTTTGTAGGTTCTCTATGTACCCAATCATTTTGAGTACATATGGGCCTATAGGAGCCCCGTCTGACATCTTGCACTGAAACAGTGCCCTTGATATTTCAAATCTCTCATGCCTCGCTTGTCCTTGATATAGTTGACGAAGATGTTCAACCATATCGTAAGCGCCCATTAACTCGTGTTGCTTCTGAAGCTCAGAGTTCATGGTCGCGAGCATTAGACAGGACACATCTAATGCGTCATCTTGATGCTTCTTGAAAGCATCTCGGTCAGCTCGCGGGGCAGTGGTAGGAGGAGCCTCCGGAATGGGCTGCTCCAGAACGTACAGTTTACGTTCCTGAGTGAGAACTATTCTCAGGTTCCTGTACCAGTCCAGGAAGTTTGCTCCGTTGAACTTGTCCTTCTCAAGGACAGATCGCAGGGAGAAGGTGTTCGTATTTGACGTCATGGTTATCTACAACAGAATAAAAGCAGAAATAAATATCATATTCTTAATCATTTAATTAGGCCTTTAACTAAATGATGCTCCCACTGAAATATATAATTCATGTGGGACAAGATCCACATCATACTAACCCTTGAGTTAGCTTTGGCTAATACGCCCAAGACTTAGTATGATCGGTAAGTAACGATTACCAATTACATCTCTATGCAACTCTTGTTTATAGGATGAAATCCGCATTTATATTAAAACTCGAGTTAGCTTTGGCTAATACGCCCGAGAATTAATATAAACGTGATTTTGTCCTATCTTTCCAACCATTGGAAGAATGCCTATAGTTGTACTCGATCCAACCGAGTAAACTAGGAATACTCAATCTAATTGAGTCTGTACTCGCCCATGCGTTGATAGGCGGGACCAAGATTGTCCCTCCGTACCCTACCAAGATAGTATGTGTTGCTCTGCTTTGGCAGATTCAACAACATCATGCGATCGAGGTAGTGGTAGGTATCACGGCATGGTAGGCATTTTGAGTTGTCGTGATTTAGATCTAATCTAAATGATGTTGTATCATATACACGAAATAGATCTAATCTAATCGATAGAGTGCATCTTGTACACGATGTAGATCTAATCTAATCGTAAGGGTGCATCTTGTGCACGATTTAGATCTAATCTTAATCGCTAGGCACTAATTAATTACTTAATTAAACATGCATCATCTACACAAGTAATTAACTAAGTTTTGTGATTAATCATGGCCCTACTACGATCTTCTCAAGCCAATGAGAAGACCGGATGGTCAACCTAAGGTCAACTTCTCAAGCGCCTTCCTTTTGACCACCTTGTGTTGCTCGCGCCTTCCTCGTAACTCCGTCTCGAGTGGACCTTCCACAGCTCCAATTTTTTGTACAATACAATTTTGAAACTCGAGTTACATTCGAGTCTAAATCTAATTTACAACCAGAATAAAAGAAAGGCACGACGCGCAGGTCGCGAAAAATAAAATAAAAATAAAATACAAGCACGCACATCACATAACGGCACGCAGACCGTATTATGAATTACAACATAATTGTCCAATCGAATTGGGTCTTTGGGCCATGATTATCACAAAATTAATATATAATTCAAAATTATATATTTCTGTAATTTTTCATAATTTTACAGATTTTATGAATAAATTTTTTCCGGCGGTCCCGATTAGCGATTTCGGGCGCAATCGCGGAGCAAATCCCCTTGCGGGGTTAGGGGCAGTACCCCTACCCGCGATCTAACCATCGCGAGTTGCTCCTAAGCGATCCAAGAGCACCTTATCCCGCTGTCCCAAAAAGATTTGGGTCGAAACGATGTCGTTTTGGGAAAAACTTCTCGGTAGTCGAAGCCTACAAGTGTATAAACACTTGTGCTTCGCTTCTACGAGAAATATTACTCTTAAAACTATAAAAATCATAAATTTACAGAAATGTACAGAAGCTTTAATTTTTCATAAAAATCAAATTAAACTCGTACAAGCTTCGCACGTGGCTCTGAAACCACTGTTGGATTTTTCGGGCCGCGAAAACCGCTTTTTCGCGTCGCGGAAACCCCGAATCACCCTAGCCAACGGATCTCGTGCGAAGAAAAATTCGAAAACATACGAGTACGAGTTACAAAACTTCTAGATCTACATGATGAAGATCTTTACCCTTGTTGCGTGTCCTTTTGCGTATCCCGCTCGTCCTCGGTACGCCGGATCTCAAAGTTGTCAATGTAGACAACTCTCTACACGTATCCACACGAACACACTAGGTGGAGGTGACCAAAAAACCAAGGTGTGCTAGCACCTATGTGGTTCGGCCAGGGAAGGAGGAGAGGGAGAGCTTGAGAGGAAGAAGATGCAATAATCACACTTGAATGAAAAATGAATCCATTTCATTCAAAAATGTGGCCGGCCACTTCTCCATGTGTAACCCCAAATTAATTGCATTAATTGCAATTAATGTGAAGCCATTAAAGAGAATGGCTTTGTAACTTCCATGAGGTGGCACCCATGATGATGTGGAGTAACATCATTGGTCCACATCAATGTCAACTCACCAATGAGGTGGCATAAAGTCAAGTCAAACTTGACTTTTAATCTTTCTCTCAAGTCAAGTCAAACTTGACCAAATCTCTTCCATGGTTGATCTAATCTAACCATTTGATTCAAGCCAACTTAATATAATGAATCTAATTCATTAAATTAAGTTGATTTAATGAGTCATAATCTAAATTAGACTCATTGAATACATAAATCCACTTGAGTCCAACTCAAGTTAGCCCAATTAGGATTACTCTTAATCCAATTTGATTCATCAAATGAATCTAATCCTCTTGGTTCATCATATGAACCTAATCTCCATCTAATTGTCCTTAGTGTGTGACCCTATAGGTTCTTGTAACGTTGGCAATGCCCTAAACTCATTTAGGAGCATAAGTAATGAGCGGTATCTAGCAACACATCATTACTACCCAAGTTACAAGAATGTCGAGATCCGACATCACCTTGTGACTACTAATTGTGACTCCTCACAAACTATGACAAGTGTCCTTCTATCCTAGACATCTAGATTGATCAATGTGAGGCATAGACCGTGTCATCCTCTGACCAATCTAAATCTTGAACGTCAAGTAGACTCACTAAATCAAATGAGCTCAATATCCTATATTGACTCATTTGGGCATGGTCATGCACTTCGTGGTCTCACTCTATCAAGAATACCGATGTCTCTCCCGTCATATAGGAGGGATAGATCCCATCTACATCACTTACATCCCTCTGCATAATTTGTTATATACCCAGTAATCGCCTTTATAGTCCACCCAGTTACGGGTGACGTTTGACGAAACCAAAGTACATAACTCCTTATGTAGGGATCTATGGTGACTTCAGGTCTAAGGACTAGTAGTCATACTAATAGCCACATGAGAAAGTATATGACACTCATATAACGATCCATGATACTTTCTCATGGCGGGTCATTCAGTATACATTCTCTAATGTATACCCATGTGTCAACTTGATATCTCTATATCCATGACTTGTGAGATCAAGTCATCGAGTTGACTTACATGCTAGTCTTATTGCATTAACATTGTCCCTGAATGTTAATACTCGACTAGGAATGATTAAGAGTAGTGTTCCCTTATATCATCTCACTATCGGTTCAACTAACCGATTGATATAGGTGAGAACCGTCTACTCAAGAACATTATTATACTTAGTTTATTTGGCACCAATACAAATAAGTATAATAACCAAAATCAAAATTCCTTTATTTATATAGAATATGATACAATAAGTCCAAAATACAATCATCAAATGATTGGCTCTAGGGCTCTAGCTAACATAAAGCACCCCCGACACTGGTGTTAGTATTAGCCCTTAGAGCCAATTATGAGATGATTGATAAGGGAACTTTTGTATCATATTTCATTAATAAAATATAATGGTTATTATATTTACTTTAGATTTTTGATAGATGAATAAGTATAATAATGTCCTAGGATAATAAGTTCTAGTCTACAGTATATCAATTGGTTGAATTGATAATAAGAAGTTGTAGATATATATAGAACACTACTCTTAACTATTCCTAGTCAAACATTAATATACAATGACAATATTAATACATTAAGATTACCATGTAGGTCAATTGATGACTTAATTCATAAGTCATGAATATAAGATATCAAGTTGACCCATGAATATATATTAGAAAATATGTACTGAATTGACTCGCCATGATAATGTTTCATGGATCATTATATGAGTGTCATAAACATTCTTATAGTAACTATTAGTATGAATAATCCTTAGATCTGAAGTCACTACGATTCCCTACATAAGAAGTTGTGTACTTTGGTATCAACAAGTATTACCTGTAACAAGGTGGACTATAAAGTTGATCACTGGATATGTAATAACTTATATGAAGGGATATGAGTGATGTAGATGAGATTGTTGGGTTTTTCGGGCCGCGAAAATCATTTTTCGCATCGCGGAAACCCCGAATCACCCAAAGCCATAGATCCGTGCAAGGAAAAACCGAATGAAATACAAGTACGAGTTTCAAAACTTTAGATCTACTCCTAGATCTATGTGTTGAGAGCTTTTACCTTTGAAGCGTGCCCTCGCAAAATTCCCGCTCGTCCAAACGGTGCCGGATCTCGAGAGTGTCAAAATAGACACTCCTCTAGAAGTATCCACACGAACTAATTAGGTGGAGAGAAACTAAACAAAGGTGTGCTAGCACCCTTGATCAGCCACGGCAAGAAGAGGAGAGGGAGAGCTTGAGAGGAAGAAGATACAATAATAATCACTTGAATGAAAATGAATCCATATTCATTCAAATTGTGGCCGTCCACATTTCCCAAATGTAACCCCCTCATTAATGCATTAAGTTGTCATCAAAGAGGGAATGTAACCTCCATGAGGTGGCACTCACTAGTAACTCCCATGAGGTGGCAACCATGATGATGTGGTGCATCATCATTGATCCACATCAATGCCAACTCACCAATGAGGTGGCATAAAGTCAAGTCAAACTTGACTTTTAATCTTCCTCTCAAGTCAAGTCAAACTTGACCAAATCTCTTCCACGGTTGATCTAATCTAACCATTTGATTCAAGCCAACTTAATATAATGAATCTAATTCATTAAATTAAGTTGATTTAATGAGTCATAATCTAAATTAGACTCATTGAATACATGAATCAACTTGAGTCCAACTCAAGTTAGCCCAATTAGGATTACTCTTAATCCAATTTGATTCATCAAATGAATCTAATCCTCTTGGTTCATCATATGAACCTAATCTCCATCTAATTATCCTAAGTGTGTGACCCTATAGGTTCTTGTAACGTTGGCAATGCCCTAAACCCATTTAGGAGCATAAGTAATGAGCGGTATCTAGCAACACATCATTACTACCCAAGTTACAAGAATGTCGAGATCCGACATCACCTTGTGACTACTAATTGTGACTCCTCATAAAATATGACAAGTGTCCTTCTATCCTAGACATCTAGATTGATCAATATGAGGCATAGACCATTTCATCCTCTAATCAATCTAAATCTTGAACTCCAAGTAGACACACTAAATCAAATGAGCTTAATATCCTATATTGACTCATTTGGGCATGGCCATGTACTTCGTGGTCTCACTCTATCAAGAATACTGGTGTCACTCCCGTCATATAGGAGGGATAGATCCCATCTACATCACTCACGTCCCTCCGTATAATTTGTTACATACCCAGTAATCTCCTTTATAGTCCACCCAGTTACGGGTGACGTTTGACGAAACTAAAGTACATAACTCCTTATGTAGGGATCTATGGTGACTTCAGGTCTAAGGACTAGTAGTCATACTAATAGCCACATGAGAAAGTATATGACACTCATATAACGATCCATGATACTTTCTCATGGCGGGTCATTCAGTATACATTCTCTAATGTATACCCATGTGTCAACTTGATATCTCTATATCCATGACTTGTGAGATCAAGTCATAGAGTTGACCTACATGCTAGTCTTATTGCATTAACATTGTCCCTGAATGTTAATACTCGACAAGGAATGATTAAGAGTAGTGTTCCCTATATCATTTCACTATCGGTTCAACTAACCGATTGATATAGGTGAGAACCGTCTACTCAAGGACATTATTATACTTAGTTTATTTGGCACCAACACAAGTAAGTATAATAACCAAAATCAAAATGCCTTTATTTGTATAGAATATGATACAATAAGTCCAAAATATAATCATCAAATGATTGGCTCTAGGGCTCTAGCTAACAATCTCCCACTAGCACTAGTGCCAATCAGTGTAGGCTCTAAGTCCAAATGACCTAGTGTGACCATCATGCTTCTTCTGTGCCAAAGCCTTGGTCAAGGGATCTGCGATGTTAGCCTCTGTAGGTACTCTGCAAATCTTCACATCTCCTCTCTCGATGATCTCTCGAATGAGATGGAAGGGCCGTAGTATGTGTTTGGTCTGCTGGTGTGAGCGAGGTTCCTTCGCTTGTGCTATAGCTCCATTGTTGTCACAATAGAGCTCAATAGGATCAACAATGCTAGGAACTACCCCAAGTTCAGTGATGAACTTGCGGATCCAAACTGCCTCCTTTGCTGCCTCTGATGCAGCAATGTACTCGGCTTCTGTTGTAGAATCAGCTACTGTATCCTGCTTCGAACTCTTCCAGCTGACAGCACCACCATTAATGTAAAATACGAACCCCGACTGCGATCTGGAAGCTAGCATCATCGTAACCCTTTACGGCTAGCTCATCATCGCCTCCATATATCAAGAAATATTCTTTAGTCCTTCTTAGGTACTTAAGAATATTCTTGACCGCTATCGATGACTTTCACCTGAATCTGACTAGCATCTGCTCAAAGCTTCGAGACATCAGGTCGAGTACATAGCATGACGTACATGATCGATCCTATAGCTGAGGCATAAGGGATCTGATCCATGCGATCTCTCTCTCTAGAAGAGGGACCTTGAGTCTTGAAGACTCACGCCATGTGACATCGACAGAAATCCCTTCTTGGAGTTCTGCATGGCAAACCGAAGGAGTACCTTGTCAATATATGTACTCCGACTTAGGCCAAGCAATCTCTTAGATCTATCTCTATAGATCTGTATCCCTAGAATGCGGGATGCCTCACCTAAGTCCTTCATTGAGAAGCAACTCCCTAGCCAAGTCTTGACAGACTGAAGCATAGGGATGTCCTTCCCAATGAGTAGTATGTCATCCACATACAATATGAAGAAGACAACTATATCCCCTACAACCTTCTTGTAGACACAAGGTTCATCTTCGTTCTTGATGAAACCAAACTGTTTGATCGCATCATCGAATCGAAGATTCCAGCTTCGAGAAGCTTGCTTTAGTCCATAAATGGACCTATGCAGCTTGCATACTCACTAGTATGCTGTGGATCTACAAAACCCTCAGGTTGTGTCATGTACACATCCTTGAGTAGGTTTCCATTCAGAAACGCGATTTTGACATCCATCTGCCATATCTCATAGTTATGGTAGGCTGCAATAGCAAGCATGATCCGAATGGACTTAAACATCGCTACTGAAGAAAAGGTTTCATCATAGTCAATACCATGAATCTGCTTGAAACCTTTAGCTACCAAGCGACCCTTATAGATAAGTCCATCCATGTCAGTCTTTCTCTTAAAAACCCACTTGCACCCAATGGGTTTTACCCCTTCAGGTGGATCAACCAAAGTCCATACTTGGTTGGTGTACATGGATTCCATATCGGATCTCATGGCCCCTAGCCATTTCTCGGAATCTGGTCTCATCACAGCTTCCTGATAAGTGGTAGGCTCATCCTCTATGAGCACAACGTCATCATGCTCAGACAAGAGAAACGAGTATCTCTTAGGCTGACGACGCACCCTATCAGACCTGCGAAGAGGTATGTCTACTTGAACTGGTTGTTGTTCCTCAACTCCTTGTGGAACATCATCCACAACACTTTGTGGTTCCAGTTCAACTTCCATCGAGGCTTCAGTGCTAGTATTCGCATCTTGAACTTCTTCAAGATCAAACGTGCTCCCACTAGTCTTTCTAGAAACAATGTCCCTTTCTAGAAAGACCCCAGTCTTTACCACAACTACCTTGTGCTGACTGGGAATGTAGAAGTAATATCCCTTAGTTTCCTTGGGATATCCGATGAAATAGCACTTGTCGGATTTGGGTCCTAATTTGTCTGAGACTTGACGTCGTACGTAAGCCTCACAGCCCTAAATCCTCATGAAAGACACCTGGGCATCTCTCCCAGTCCATATCCTATATGGTGGTGTCTTTATCACGGCCTTGGATGGAACTCGGTTGAGAATGAAAGTTGCCGTGTCTAGAGCATAGCCCCAAAGGTATGTCGGAAGATCTGTGTGACTCATCATAGATAGTACCATATCTAATAGGGTATGATTCCTCCTTTCAGATACACCATTCCACTGTGGTGTTCCAGGAGGAGTGAGTTGGGATAGAATCCCACACTCAGCTAAATAGTCACGAAACTCATGGCTTAAGTATTCACCACCTCGATCTGATCGAAGTATTTTAATACTCTTGTCAAGCTGGTTCTGTACTTCATTCTTGAATTCTTTGAACTTTTCAAAGGATTCGGACTTATGTGTCATCAAGTACACATAACCATATCTACTGAAGTCATCAGTAAATGTGATGAAGTATCTATAACCGCCTCTAGCAGCGACATTGAAAGAGCCACATACATCACTATGTATGAGTCCTAACAAATCAGTCGCTCTCTCGCTGTGCCCACTAAAGGGAGTCTTAGTCATCTTGCCTCGTAGGCATGACTCGCATATCTCATATGATTCAAAATCAAATGAGTCTAGCAAACCATCCTTATGGAGCTGGGATAAGTGCTTGTCATTTATATGACCTAAGCGACAGTGCCAGAGATAGGTGTGGTTTATATCGTTCGATTTGAACCTCTTGGTACTAACGTTATAGATAGAGCTCTCAAGGTCTAGAATATAGAGTCCGTTTATCAGAGGTGCACTACAATAGAACATATCGTTTAAATAGACAGAACAACATTTGTTCTTTATTATAAACGAGAATCCTTTCTTGTCCAAACAAGAAACTGATATAATGTTCTTAGTCAATGCAGACACATAACAACAATCGTCTAACTCTAGTATAAGCCCAGAGGGCAGAGATAGAAAATAAGTCCCTACAGCAACAGCAGCAACCCGTGCTCCATTGCCTACTCGTAGGTCTATCTCGCCCTTTGTCAATGCTCTACTATTTCTCAGTGCTTGTACATTAGTACAAATGTGCGAAGCACATCCAGTATCTAATACCCACGACGAAGAAATAGAGAGGTTAACTTCTATAACATTTATACCTGAAGTAGAAATCTTATTTCTCTTCTTGTTAAGATCTTCCAGGTATCCTGTGTTCCTCTTCTAGTGCCCTGCTTGTCCTTGATATAGTTGACGAAGATGTTCAACCATATCGTAAGCACACATTAACTCATGTTGCTTCTGAAGCTTAGAGTTCATGGTTGCGAGCATTAGACAGGACACATCTAATGCGTCATCTTGATGCTTCTTGTAAGCATCCCGGTCAGCTCGCGTGGTAGTGGCAGGAGGAGCCTCCGGAATGGACTGCTCCAGAACGTACAGTTTACGTTCCTGAGTGAGAACTATTCTCAGGTTCCTGTACCAGTCCAGGAAATTTACTCCGTTGAGCTTGTCCTTCTTAAGGACAGAACGCAGGGAGAAAGAGTTCGTATTCGACGTCATGGTTATCTACAACAGAAAATTTGCAGAAATAAATATCATATTCTTTTAAAATCATTTAATTAGGCCTTTAATTAAATGATGCTCCCACTGAATTCTATAATTCTTGTGGGACAAGATCCACATCATACTAACCCTTGAGTTAGCTTTGGCTAATACGCCCAAGGCTTAGTATGATCGGTAGGTAACGATTACCAATTACATCTCTATGCAACTCTTGTTTATAAAATCAATATCCGCATTTATATTAAAACTCGAGTTAGCTTTGGCTAATACGCCCGAGAGTTAATATAGATGTGATTTTGACCTATCTTTTCCAATCGTTGGAAGAATGCCTATAGTTGACTCGATCTAACCGAGCAACTAGGAATACTCAATCTAATTGAGTTTGTATTTACCCATGCGTTGATAGGCAGGACCAAGATTGTCCCTCCGTACCCTACCAAGATAATATGTATTGCTCTGCTTTGGTAGATTTAACAATACATGTGATCGAGGTAGTGATAGGTATCACGGCACGATTAGGCATTTAGAGTTGGTTCGATCGAGATCTAATCTAATCGAAAAGGATGCATCTTGTGCACGACTTAGATCTAATCTAATCGCAAGGGTGCATCATGTGCACGACTTAGATCTAATCTAATCGTAAGGCACTAATTAATTAATTACTTATTAAACATGCATCATATACATAAGCAATTAACTAATTAATCTATTTGTGATTTAGTCGTGGCCCCACTATGATCTTCTCAAGCCAATGAGAAGATCAAATGGTCAACCTAGGGTCAACAGCTTCTCCAAGCTCCTCCCTTTGACCACCTTGTGTTGCTCGTGCCCGCCTCGGAACTCCGTCTCGTGTGGACCCTCCACCGCTCCAATTTGTACATTACAATTTGAAACTCGAGTTACATTCGAGTCTAAATCTAATTTACAACCAGAATATATGAGAAAGGCACGACGCGCAGGTCGCGGAAAAATAAAAACATACAACACGCGCAAACACATAACGGCACGCAGGCCGTATTATGAATTACAACACAATCCAATCATATTGGGTTTTTGGGCCATGACTATCACAAAATTAATATATAATTCAAAATTATATATTTTCATAATTTTCTATAATTTTAAAATTAATTTTTTACAATTTTTACGAGTAAAATTTCCCGGCGGTCCCGTTTAGCAGTTTCGGGCGCAATCGCGGAACGGATCCCCTTGCGAGGCCAGGGGCAGCGCCCCTACCCGCGATCTAACCATCGCGAGGGTTCCTTTGCAATCCAACAGCGCCTAAACTCGCTGTCCCAAAACGATTTGGGTCGAGACATTGCCGTTTCGGAAAAATCTTCCCGGCAGGTTCGTTTTTAGCGATTTCGGGTGCAATCGCGGAGCAAATCCCCTTGCGGGGTTAGGAGCAGTACCCCTACCCACGATCTAACCATCGTGAGTTGCTCCTTTACGATCTAATGGCACCCAAGCCCGTTGTCCCAAACGGATTTGGGGCAAAACGAAGTCGTTTAAGGAAAAACTTCCCGGTAGCCGAAGCCTACAAGTGCCGAGATACTTGTGCTTCGCTTCTACGGAAAAATTACCCATAAAAACATAAAAAAAACTAAATTTTACAGAAAATCACAGAAGGTTTAGTTTTCATAAAACCAAAAAATTAAACTCGTACAAGCCTTGCACGTGGCTCTGATACCACTGTTGGGTTTTTCGGGCCGCGAAAACCACTTTTCGCGTCGCGGAAACCCCGAATCACCCAATGCCGTAGATCCATGCAAGGAAAAACCGAATGAAATACAAGTACGAGTTTCAAAACTTTAGATCTACTCCTAGATCTATGTGTTGAGAGCTTTTACCTTTGAAGCGTGCCCTCGCAAAATTCCCGCTCGTCCAAACGGTGCCGGATCTCGAGAGTGTTAAAATAGACACTCCTCTAGAAGTATCCACACGAACTAATTAGG
The DNA here is from genome assembly GCF_018446385.1 of Zingiber officinale. Classification (NCBI taxonomy): domain Eukaryota; kingdom Viridiplantae; phylum Streptophyta; class Magnoliopsida; order Zingiberales; family Zingiberaceae; genus Zingiber; species Zingiber officinale. The sequence continues at coordinate 51,794,980 of NC_055998.1, read as the reverse complement.
TGGAGAGAAACTAAACAAAGGTGTGCTAGCACCCTTGATCAGCCACGGCAAGAAGAGGAGAGGGAGAGCTTGAGAGGAAGAAGATACAATAATAATCACTTGAATGAAAATGAATCCATATTCATTCAAATTGTGGCCGGCCACATTTCCCAAATGTAACCCCCTCATTAATGCATTAAGTTGTCATCAAAGAGGGAATGTAACCTCCATGAGGTGACACTCACTAGTAACTCCCATGAGGTGGCAACCATGATGATGTGGTGCATCATCATTGGTCCACATCAATGTCAACTCACCAATGAGGTGGCATAAAGTTAAGTCAAACTTGACTTTTAATCTTCCTCTCAAGTCAAGTCAAACTTGACCAAATCTCTTCCACGGTTGATCTAATCTAACCATTTGATTCAAGCCAACTTAATATAATGAATCTAATTCATTAAATTAAGTTGATTTAATGAGTCATAATCTAAATTAGACTCATTGAATACATGAATCAACTTGAGTCCAACTCAAGTTAGCCCAATTAGGATTACTCTTAATCCAATTTGATTCATCAAATGAATCTAATCCTCTTGGTTCATCATATGAACCTAATCTCCATCTAATTATCCTAAGTGTGTGACCCTATAGGTTCTTGTAACGTTGGCAATGCCCTAAACCCATTTAGGAGCATAAGTAATGAGCGGTATCTAGCAACACATCATTACTACCCAAGTTACAAGAATGTCGAGATCCGACATCACCTTGTGACTACTAATTGTGACTCCTCACAAAATATGACAAGTGTCCTTCTATCCTAGACATCTAGATTGATCAATATGAGGCATAGACCGTTTCATCCTCTAATCAATCTAAATCTTGAACTCCAAGTAGACACACTAAATCAAATGAGCTCAATATCCTATATTGACTCATTTGGGCATGGCCATGTACTTCGTGGTCTCACTCTATCAAGAATACTGGTGTCACTCCCGTCATATAGGAGGGATAGATCCCATCTACATCACTCACGTCCCTCCGCATAATTTGTTACATACCTAGTAATCGCCTTTATAGTCCACCCAGTTATGGGTGACGTTTGACGAAACTAAAGTACATAACTCCTTATGTAGGGATCTATGGTGACTTCAGGTCTAAGGACTAGTAGTCATACTAATAGCCACATGAGAAAGTATATGACACTCATATAACGATCCATGATACTTTCTCATGGCGGGTCATTCAGTATACATTCTCTAATGTATACCCATGTGTCAACTTGATATCTCTATATCCATGACTTATGAGATCAAGTCATCGAGTTGACCTACATGCTAGTCTTATTGCATTAACATTGTCCCTGAATGTTAATACTCGACTAGGAATGATTAAGAGTAGTGTTCCCTATATCATCTCACTATCGGTTCAACTAACTGATTGATATAGGTGAGAACCGTCTACTCAAGGACATTATTATACTTAGTTTATTTGGCACCAATACAAGAAAGTATAATAACCAAAATCAAAATGTCTTTATTTGTATAGAATATGATACAATAAGTCCAAAATACAATCATCAAATGATTGGCTCTAGGGCTCTAGCTAACAGAGATATATCCCTTCCATATGACGGAAGTGATATTTATGGGTCTCTTGATTAAGTAGGAATACTAATTGCATAGTTATGCTCAAATAAGTCAATATGAGATATTGAGCTCATTTGGCTATGTGAGTCTACTTGGAGATCAAGAAACACAAAGATTGATAAGAAGATGACATAATTTATACCTCATCAATCAATCTAAATATCGAGGATAGAAAGATTAAATCATACAAGATAATAAACACAGAAAAGGTTAGGTTGGATCTCTACATTCTCGTCACTTGAGTAGCAATGATGCATTACTAGATGTCACTCATTACTTATATTTCTAAAATGATTTTAGAGACATTGTCAATGTTATAAGAACTTATCGGGTCACACATAAAGAACATATTGATTTGGAAAAGAGTTTATTTTAATTTGACTAAAATATAATGAACCCTAAGATTATGGGATTAAATCTAATCTGAATTAGACTCCTTGAGTTAGACTCAAATGAATTTGGATTAGACTCATTGGATTAATGGGTTAGACTCATTGGCTTATTGGCTTAATGACTTATTGGATTAATGGTTAATCCAATATACTAAAATCCAACCCATTAAGAAGATTAATGTATATTGATGGAGATTAAATGGTATCATTGATGAAAGAAGACCAAAAGGCAAACTCTTTGTATTCCTTGAAGAATATAAAAGCCTTTTGAGTGAAAATTTTCATAAGAAACTTTTGATCTTCTTCTTTCCTTGGCCGAACAATTTATTGTTGCTAGCACAACAAGGTTGTTCTTCTCCGAATCTAAGTTTGTACAATGAACGTGGAACGTGTTCATGTAAATATCGAAGAGGCGTGTCCGCTCTGATTGTGCTGAGATCCAATGAATCAAAGTTGTTGCTGGGATTGTATCATTTATGCAATAAAAGTAATCATTCTATCTTGATGGAGTAGAATAACGTGTATACTGCATTCGCATGGATCTTTGGAGGGATCTCTTTTTTGGCTATGTATTTTATTATTTTTTGCATAAGATCACTATAGCTAGTTTATAAAGAAAAAGAGTAGGTGCAGATCCATCCCAACCGACTGGAAGCCACCACTCAAATAGCAGTCGATCTGATCCCAAAACTCAAAGCAGAGCTAACCATGTGTTTAACACATAATAATAATTCCTTCACCCGGACTTCCAGGAAATCATAGGTATATCACTAACAGTTATAGAACACAGGCTCCATATTTGCTCGAACGCTCGACTAGTCAACAAAGAAAGTGAGATTTCAGAGTCAAGCAAAACACAATCATCCAAGCTGAGTTAGATAAGCTACTTAAAACCTGATATATCCGAGAAGTACAGTTCCTAAGTTGGTTGGTCAATATGGTGTTGATGTCTAAACCAAGGAACAAATGACGCGTCTGTGTGGACTTTAGAGATCTGAATAAGGCGTGCCTGAAAGCTTGTCATCCTCTAACATACATCGACTAAGTGATAGACTCAACTACTGCTATGAGCTGATATGCATGTTGGATGCATATCAGGGCTACCATCAAATCCCTTTAGCCAAGAAAGACTAGGAGAAGTGTTTTGAAAGCAGATTGGAAGGAGCATAGAGGTGTATGTGGATGACATCCTGATCAAGTCTGTCCAAGTGGCTGATCTGTGCGCAAACATAAAGGAGATGTGTCAAATCCTGAGGGAGTATGAACTCAAGCTCAACCCTAGCAAATGCTTATTTGGGGCTAAAAGTGAGTGCTTCCTAGGTTACATAGTAACAAAGAGAGGGATCAAGGCCAATCCAAATAAGGCGCAAGCTCTTTGAGACATGGCCCCCCATGCAATCTGAAAGAAGTATAGTGTCTAATCGGGCAAATCACAGCTCTGTCTCAATTTATTTCGAGATCGTTCGATCAGAGTCTACCATTCTACAAAATACTTCGCCAAGTCACTAATTTCCAATGGGATGTCGAGTACGATAAGGCATTGGAAGAACTCAAAAATTATCTATCTGCTTTGCCTATACTTGCAAAACCCATAACTGGTGAGCCACTATGGCCATACTTGGCTGCCACTAAAAGTATCATCGGGTTGGTGTTAGTATGACAGGAGGGCAAGGAGCAACAACCATTGTATTTTTTAAGTCATTTATTAAAAGATACTGAATGTTGATACACTGTTATTGAGAAATTAGCGTATGGACTAGTCTTAGCAGCTCGAAGGTTACGTCCAGACTTTCTTTCTCATTCAATAATTGTATTGACTAATAGCACCCTGAGCCAAGTGCTCATCAACCTAGACGCTTTAGGAAGATTTATCAAATGACCTACAGAGTTAAGTGAATATGACATACAATATCAACCCCGAGCAGCCATCAAAGCTCAGGTCTTAGCCGATTTTGTAACCGAGATACTATAAGTACCCCAAGATAGTTTTCATGTGATCAACCAAGTTATGTTAGGTCCTGTTGGTATTTAACCCTTGTATCTAAGTGTGCAGAAACTTAGGAGCACAGGAAGCCGAGCGAAAGAAGCAGCTAGCTAGAAGGACGACACAAAAGAGAGCTAACGAGCCCGGTGTGTCTGAGGGATGAGGTACTGTGGAAGAGTATGCGGACGGATGAGAAGGAGGTGCGTGGCATTTTCGAGAGATGAGAAGCCGGAGCGGAAGATTACTCGAGAAGGCCGAAAGTTAGGTTCGGATGAGCCCTATTCCGGATGGTCAAGATTACCCAAGCAAGCGGAGTCAGAGTGGAAGACCTGGACCAATGCAAGCAGAGCCAGAGCGGAAGACCTAGACCAAGGTGAGTGGAAATGAAGCGAAAGACTAGGACTGAAAAATCAACAAAAGCTAATTTTTCTGTCCAGGGTGACCTGAGCTGGTCTGAGGCGTCCTGAGTTGGTCCGGGGCACCCCGAGCTTGTCTAGGGTGCCCTGAGCTAGTCCGAGGCAGCTAGACTTATCTGGGGTGTCTAGAGCAGAAAATTATTCGAAACGCGACGTGGCGTGTTCCCTTGCGACGGGGATAAAAGTTTATCTCCTCCCAGGAGTCTGGAACCCTTCCAAGCGCTCCGACTAGGGCTATTATTACAACCCTAGTCCCAATGATTCAGAACAACACTTGTAAATGCTTTTAGTTTGTTCTACTATTTGTTTGTGAGCCATCAACGCTGTAAGAGAATTTCAGCCTCAAGGAGATTGTTTACTGAGCTTTCAACTTCCTTGGATTAACAATCTCCTCAGTTGTAAACAAGTAACCCTTTCGTTCCTCTACTCTTAGTTTACTTCTTTTTCATTCTTTTATTTTGTTTATGCAAGTGTTAGTTTAATTAAGTTGTAAAAGTTTGAGGAAGGTTCGTTTTATATTGCAGGGTCATTTAACCCCCTCTTGCCTACCGCCAAGGGTTCTACAATTGGTATCAGAGCGGGTTCACTTCAGGAGGACTAACTACCGAATGAAGCACACGAGATGACCGGACTGAGCATCTACCCACTGAAATTCGAGGGGGAATTCTCGAGCTAGAAGAAAAAGATGGAGATATTTTTCAAAATAGATTTTGAATGATTAATAATTATAAAATATGATTTTGCAGCCCAGAAAGATAAAGAAGAATATTAGTGGACGGAGAAGGAGCAAGCCGACTTCGTGGCAAACGACAAAGTAGAGTTTCATTTACTTAGTGTTTTACCACCTTAAGAAGTCAACCGTATCGAAGTCTACGAGTCAACCAAGGAGCTCTGGGAGAAATTCTTGGAACTAGATGAAGGAACCTCGGAGGCAAAACTAGCGAGATGGGACCTGCTCCGGAACTAAATCAGCAACCTCCGGTTAGAAGAAGGTGAAACCGTTGCACACCTCCACTCAAGAATCAAGGAGCTCATCATCGGACTCATGAATCTAAGAGAAAAGGTAACCAACCAAGATTCACTAAGGTACTTAACTCATTTCCTAGAACTCCAGAATGGTTAACCTTAGTAGATGCGTATTTCGTCTCTAAGGATTTAAAGATAAGCACTTTAGAAGAACTTTTTTCAACCTTTAAAATTTATAAGTCAAGATGTGCTGGTATAAAGAAGGAATCAAGGAAAAACATTGCATTAAAAGCAAAAATGGATGAACCAGATTCTGAGACACCACTTGACGATGACAAAACGTCACTCATGGTAAGAAAATTTAAAAAATATTTAAAACTAAAAAAATTTAATCAAGTGTAGGGTAAAAAAGAAAAAGGAAAGTAAAATGCTACCACTGTAATGAAGAAGAGTATGTCAAAGATAACTGTCCAAAATTGAAGAACAAGGACAAGGAGAAGAACAAGAAGCCAGCCCGACCCAAGCATAATCTAAAGGCAAAGTAGGACGACACGTCATCCGAATCCGAAATCTAAGACTATGCCTGACTAGCCATAATGGCAAACCATCAAAAAGAAGACGAAAGCAGCTCAAAGATAAGCATCAATGAAAGGGAAGGATCATCAGAGGAAAGCTACTATGAAGGGAGAGCATCAGAATATGAGGTAAGTCAGGTACATGCCTTATCTCCTGAAAAGTCATTTCAATTTATTAAGATTCTTTCTAATTATTAGCCAATGCATGCCCCTTAAATTTGTTTGATAGTTTAAAATTAAAAAACGATAAATTGAAAATATAAATCGAAAGTTTGAAAAATGATCCTGCATGTTTGAAACTAAATAACTTTCAAAAACCAAAGTATGATATGTTAAACTGGTACATTAGAAAATACCAGGGATAAATTAGAAAAGTCCCCAGAAGTTACGTACCTCCCAAATTTTTAGTAAATCCAGTAGGTAGGAACCTATACTAGGTTCTAAAATCATATTTAAGTTAACTGTTTTTCTGGACTTAGGGCTTTTAGAAAGAAAATTAAATATTTAATTTCTTTAAAAGGCTTTGTCTACAAAGTGGTTGTTGTTCCAATAACCAAGAAAGTCTAGTGTCTCGCCACAACCTAGAAGTCAATTATTAAAATAAATATTTAATTGACATACTGTGAAGTATTTAACTAATGTTTTAAATTTTTATTAGAAAAATTTATTTAGGTCTGATCATTAAAATTTGTTTAAGTTATTTTTTTTAAAACTTTAATCTAAACAATCTGTTGAAAATTTTTCGTTAGAAAATTTTTATGAACTAATTATCAAAAAGTAAATTTTTTATTTTTGCCTAAAATTTAACTTTTTATGAAATTTTGATTTAAACAATCTGTTGATTTTTTTCCATTAGAAAATTTTTATGAACTAATTATAAAAATGCAAACTTTTTATACTACCTAAAATTCAACAATTAAAGGAGTTTTTTAAAATCAAAGTTTTTAAAACTTAATCTTTCATATATTTTTTTATTTTTCTCTTAGACTTTAAGTTAGTTTTTCTAAAGTTATTTAAAAGTATCCCATTTTTAATTTGAACAAAAGGGGAAGTAGTAAAGATTAAGTCTAGGGGGAGGGTAGTTAGTATAATTTTTGTTTTACCAGCAAAATTTGTTTAACTTGTAAAATTATAATTGTTATTTGTTTATGGTTTATTCTAACTTAACTTGGGTTTGCTCACATCAAAAAGGGGGAGATTGTAAGTACCCCAAGGTAGTTTTGATATGATCAACTAAGTCAGGTTAGGTCATGTTGGTATTTAACCCCTGTGTCTAAATGTGTAGGAACTTAGGAGCATAAGAAGTCGAGCGAAAGACGCAGCTAGTGAGAAGGAGGGCACGGAAGAGAGCCGATAGGCTTGGTGCGTTTGAGAGATGAGGTGCTGCGGAAGAGTACGTAGGCGGATAAGAAGGAGGCGTGTGACATTTCCAAGGGATGAGAAGCCGAAGCGAAGATTGCTCGAGAAGACCGAAAGTAAAGACCTAGACCAATGCGAGTGAAGCTGGAGCAGAAGACCCAAATCAAGGCAAGCAGAAACAGAGTGGAATATCGAGACGAAAAAATCAACAAAAGTTATTTTTTCGGTCTAGGCCGCCCCAACCTAGTCTGGGACGCCCGGACTCCTGGAGCCTAGAACCCTTCCGGGTGGTCAGAGTAGAAAATTATCCGGAACGCGACGTGTCACGTTCCATTGCAACGAGGATAATATTTTATCCCCTCCCAGGCGCTTAGAATCCTTTCAGGCGCTCCAACCAGTGCTATAAATATAGCCCTGGTTCCAATGGTTCAAAACAACACTTGTAAACGCTTTTAGTTTATTCTACTATTTGTTTGTGGGCCATCAATGTTGTAAGAGGTTTTTCCATCTGACGGAGACTGTTTACTGAACTTTTAACTTGCTTGGATTAACAACCTCTCCGGTTGTAACCAAGTAACTCATTTGTGCCTCTACTCTTAGTTTACTTCTTTTTCAGTGTTTTATTTTATTTATGCAAGTGTTAGTTTAATTAAGCTACAAAAGTTTGAGGAAGGTTCATTTTATTTTGCAAGGCTATTCAACTCCCTCTAGCCGTCCGCTAAGGGTCATACAGATACAAAGCCCGAAGCCAGAAGAAACTTGGAAAATTTTTATGGATGGGTCGTTTACTCAGCAAAGCAGTGGAGTCGAGATTCTTATGATATCACCTTGCAAAGATAGAATGTAATTGCCCATTTTGTTGGATTACTGGGCCACTAATAACGAAGTTGAATACAAAGCATTGATAGTCGATCTGCAAGTCATAAAGCACTTGGAAGCTGCCCGAGTCTTAATCTACTTGGATTCCCAGCTAGCAGCTCAACAATTGTCAGGCAATTTTAAGATTAACAATGAGTGACTAAAGTTGTACACGGAGGCCTTTAAGAGCTTAAAAGCAGGATTTCAAGAAGTGACCTTATAAAAAAATTCCTAGAATGGAGAACCAGAAAGTAGACGAGTTAGCCAAGTTAGCCGGTCCCTTAGTTCCCTGGGCACTAGATAGGTCAGTGGAGCAAACACTTGTAATAGACCACATTAAGCGGCAAGTTGAGCTAGAACTACAATGTGATTGGAGAGCACCTTTAATTTCTTTCCTCCAGCAAGAAATTTTACCCTCCGATTGGGAGAAAGCACGTATGATCAAGAAGAGGGTTGATCAATTTACCTTAGCAGGAGATCGCTTGTACAAGAGAGCTTTCTCTGGTCCCTTGCTTAAGTGTGCATGTCTAGAAGATGTACCATATATTCTACAAGAAATCCACCAGGGCTCCTGTGGGAGCTATGCAGGTGTCTAGTCGCTCGTTTGAAAGATTTTGTTAGTCGAATATTTTCAGCCCACCTGCAGGCCAACCCAGCTCGGCTAGTAGCCACTTGCTTATCATGTCAAAAGCATCAAAATATCTTGTACTATCCCACAAAGTTGTTGAAGACTGCAATTATTTTATGCCCATTAGATCAATAAGGGATGGATATTGTAAGACCCTTCCCGATGGCATCTGCTCAGAAAATATTTCTCTTAGTGGCTGTGGATTATTTTTCCAAGTGGGTGGAAGCTGAGGCATTGACAAAGATAACCGAGCAAAAGGTTATCAAGTTCCTATGGCAGAACATCATTTGCCAATTTAGAATTTACTACAAGCTTGTCTCAGATATGGAAGGCAGTTTTAGGGCCAAAAAATTTAGGGAGTAGTGCTCAAGTTATGACATCTTATAAGCTTTCACCTCTGTGGCTTATCCTTAGAGTAACAGTCAGGCAGAAGTCATCAACCGAGAGATCCTTAGAGGACTCAAAACCAAGATGGATCACGTTGAAGGGAGTTGGGTGGATGAACTACCCGGTGCATTGTGGGCTTATCGCACTACGCCTTGAAAGGCTACAGGTATAATCACTTTTCATCTGGGTTATGGTGGAGAAGCAGTTGTCCAGATAGAGGTTGGCGTGGATTCTAATCAAAGGCAATTTTATGATGAAGACAATGTTGGTTAGCACCTCATAGAGCTTGATCTGGTGGACGAGATCAGAGATAAAGCAGCAGCTTGGTTGGTAGCCTATTGCCAGTGGATGAAGCAAAACAATAATCGGAGGGTCATCCCTAGATTTTTTTAGGTGTGCGACCTAGTTTAGAAGCAAATCAAGCCTGTTGGGATGCTAGCAAGTTTGAGCCGTGGTGGGACATGCCATATAAAGTAATGCAAAAGCTCACCTTGGGTTCCTATTATCTTCAAAATATGAAAGAAAAGAATTTGGATCAATCATGGAGAGCAAATCATTTACAGCCTTATCATGCTTGAGAGTATGCATGTGATAACTTAATGTATCTTGTTAAATATTTATGCTTAATGAACGCAGGCAAGCTCAACTCACGAAGCATAATTTCCAGACTCTCGTGTTGATCGATCGAGTTATAACTGTGCTTACTCATGCGCCAATGTCCTAGACTCTCATGATGATCGACGAAGTTATAAGCATGCTTGCTCACGCGCCTATATCCCAAACTCTCGTGTTGATCGACCGAGTTAAAAGCATGCTTGCTTATGTGCATATGTCTAAGACTCTCATGATGATCGAGCGAGTTATAACCATGCTTGCTCACGCGCCTATATAGTTATAAGTGTATTTGCTCATGCGTCTATATCCTAGACTCTCATGCCAATTGGGAGAGTTATAAGCGTGTTTGCTCACATGCCTATATCCTAGACTCTCTTGCGAATCGGCTGAGTTACAAGCATGCTTACTCATGTGTCTATATCCCAGATTATCGTGTCAATCATTCGAGTTATAAGTGTACTTGCTCACGTGCCTATGTCTCAGACTTTCATGTCGATCAGCTGAGTTATAAACATGCTTGCTCACATGCCTATGTCCTAGACTCTCATGCCGATCGGGGCAAGTTATAAGCATGCTTGCTCATGTACCTATGTCCTAAACTCTCATGTCTATCGACCGAGTTATAAGCGTTCTTGCTCATGCACCTATGTCCTAGACTCTCATGTCGATCAGTCAAGTTATAAGTGTGCTTGCTCATGCACCTATATCTCAGACTCTCATGCAAATCGATCAAGATATAAGTGTGCTTTCTCATGTACCTATGCCCCAGGCTCTCATGTTGATCGATCGAGTTATAAGCATGCTTGTTCACACACTTATGTCCTAGACTCTCGTGTCGATCGACTGAGTTATAAGCATGCTTGTTCACATGCTTATGTCCTAGACTCTCGTGTCAATCGATCAAATTATAAATGTAAGTATCTTGAATTGATTTTGGCTCAACGATCTAATATTTATTTTTAGCATCTTATGTAACCGTTGTTAGGGAATCAAGGGAATATTCTCCTTGTCAGCGGTACATAGGAAGTTTCTACCTTATAAAGTGCAGGAATTACGGGTATATTCTAGGAAAGGTGTCAGGATGCCATAATGGTTGTTTCTATTTTGGTAATGCATTGAGATTCGTGTAGAAAGGAAAAGTAATACTATATAAGGGGATCTCTGCCTATAGGCGCAGGCACATTAAGCATTGCTATCAAAGTTCATTTCTTCATCGTTTGGGACGAAGCCACTCAAGGTTTGTCCTGGGCTATAGCACAACCCTTGAGTGGCTCCATCATCCATGACACTAAGTAAGAGAGAAAAAAAAAACCACAAACACCATAATTCTCAAGTCCCAATCATCTGGTAAATACCAAGTCAATGAAAAAAAAACATATGCTACTTTGTTTTGAATTATTTTCTTTTTATTAATTCAAAATCTTTTAATTTACTTGTGAATTGGAGATAATATGACTGTGAGTCCTTCGTATTTTTACAAAAATTTTTGGCACCCTATAATTTTATTTTTAATTCAATTATATATTTATTTAATTATTATTTTTATTATAATTATAAATACGAATCTCATTTTTCCGGTCCAACTTGTAATATACTTATTTGTTATTTCCTTAGCTATCAGCTAACTCTAGCTGTGGACGGTAACTATTGCTTCTATCCTCCTCGTCTTCGACTTTGAGACGACGCTCCAATTCTCCTTTAACTTTAGTTGTCTCACTTGCTCCACTCCTTCCGTCATCATCTTCTACCCGTCCTCCCTTGACTATATCGTCTGCCTTCTCAGTCTCGCTTACTCTTCCCCATGTCCTTTCTCTATCACTGCTTGTGGCCAGACTCTCACCCCCGAGGTGTAGTTATCAACAAGACTGCTCTCAGCCACTATGACCTCCAAATTTTCAATATCTACTAATTGAATATTAATACCGATAAATTAACTTACCGATTTCATAAATAATAAAAAAATATTTTTTTAAAAATAAAATTTGGTGAAATATAGGAAATGATGAAATGGTAACATGATTGCACGAAATGAACTAATACTTCTTCTATGACGTCCTTGATAGACTTAATCAATTCAGAATTAGCCCAGTCCATCTCTAATTCCTAAATCCGTCCCTGTTCATTGTTATTGTTCATCTTCTCCACCACCGTTTACCTGAGTTGAGCGTAGAGTGCTTGCACCAGGAATCCCTCCTTGGTCCGGTGACTGACATTTTTCACCTCTAGTTATTCTATGTGGTACGCAGATCCGGTAGCGGTGCCATAACCTTATTATTTGAAGTCTCCTCATGGTCAATATCGACATCACATAACCAATATACTATCTTCCTCGATTTCAGACAAATCATTTATGAATATATAAAAATTCAATGTAAATTATAAGAACAGTGATAGTTAAGCTTGATTAATAATGTTCATAAAAATATTCATGAGCAAGTGTGAGTTGGACTAGAGCTCGATAATATTTTTAATAAACAAGTTTAAAGAAGCTTAATAAGTAAATAAATAAGTTCCAAGTTAAACTTAGTTTGGCTGGTCTCATTTACACTTATACCATCATAGTAAAATTGCTTAACTTGATTAAAGTCAAAATGGCTTAGTAACATAATTATAATAATCATGGCCATTACTAATTTAATATTGTTAAAATAGTTTTGATTAAGTTCAAATAATTTTAATAGAATTTTTTATGATAAAAAATATTTTGATACACAGTACTCCAAATATTATAATTTTGATAAATTAAAATGATTTTATTTTATATTTTTCAAGATGAAAACACATGATAAGGTATCTTTTAATATTTTTTAAATGGGCCGCCTGGGCCTTTTTTTGATTTTTAATTTCACACTATATTAAATTTAGAAAAGAAAAAGAACAAGAAAAAATAAATATAAGCTTGAGTTTAAATGGTTAATCAATTATAAAAGGTAGTTTTAGGAATATAAATGTGAAATCGTGTGGGTTAATAAATAGTTTTAAATCAATGTCGATCAACTATACAACTGATGTGCGAAAATAAAAATAAAAAAAATACAAAAATGTTATTATGCATATATGAAAATACATTAAAAAATAATTACAATAGATTTAATAGACATAATGAATTTGTTTTTCAGGTGTTAAGTAGACCTTATGCTGCACAAAAAGGCTCATTAAAAATCATCTGTTGTAATTAAGGGGGCGTTTGGTATGAGCATGGGAATAGAAATCGGAATGAGAATCATTGTATTGTGGAATGGGAATGGGTATGAGCATGGATATCACTCTTAAAAGCAATGTTTGGTTAGTTGCATACTTTCTATCGGAATAAATTAATATTTCCTTTTTTACCCTTAAAGGAAAATAAGAGAAAAAAAATTAGATGTGAGAGAAAGATGGATGTGAGAGAAAAATATGATGAAAGAGAATGATGAGAGAGAAAGTATGATGAGAGAGAAAATGTGATGAGAAAAAATAAAGAGAGAGAAAGTGTGATGAGAGAAAATGAGAAAAAAGAGTGGGATAGAAGAGAGCATGATGAGAGATAAAATATGATGTGAGAGAAATTATGATGGGAGAGGTTGAAGAGATAGAAAATGTAATGAGAAAAAATGAGGGGAGAGAGAGTGTGTGATGAGAGAGATTGAGGTGAGAGAAAGTATGATGAGAGAGAAAGTGTGATGAGAAAAAAAGAGAACAGTGAGTGTGGTGGGAGAGATGATGAGAGAGAAAGTATGATGAGAGAGAAAGTGTGTTGAGGAAAAAAAGGAGGAAGTGTGACAAAAGAGATTGAGGAGAGAGAAGGTGTGATGAGAGCGAAAGTGTGATGAGAACGAAAGTGTGACGAGAAAAAAAAGAGTGTGATGAGAGAGATTGAGGAGAGAGAAAGTATGATGAGAGAGAAAGTATGATGAAAAAAGAAGGAAGAGAGTGTGATGGAAGAGATTGAGGAGAGAGAAAGTATGATGAGAGAGAAAGTGTAATAAGAAAAAAGAGGAAAGAGGGTGTGATAGGAGAGAGAAAGTGTGTGATAAAATGATAAGAGAGAAAATATGATGAGAGAGAACAAGGAGAGAGAAGTGATATTAACAAAAAAATAAATAAATAAATTTTGATATTTGATATTAAGGGAGAAAATTTTAGTTTTAGGTCAAGGGTATTTTTGGAATAAGAGAATATTTTGATTAATGAAAATAGGGTAATGACTCATTGAAGGGGAGGTACATGGGAATGAGTTATTACCCAAATTCAAGGATTCATTCTCTTATTCCTATTCCTATTCCTATAATCCAAATATTAACAATGACAATCAATGATTCTCATTCCCATTTTTCATTCCTATTCTTCTAAATCAAACGCCCCCTAAGGTCTTATGATGTGCTCAACTATTTTAAGGCCTACACATATCTCTCTCTTTTTGTCTTTCCTCATCGCGTGTCTTTCTCTTTCGTCTCCGCTTTCTCCGCCGGCAGACAGCCATCAACCTTCTCCAGTTCCTTCCAAACCCTCTGAAAGAATATGTTCAGTATATGCGTTATCCTCTGAATCATTCTCCAATATGCCATGCATATCCAACGCCTTAAGACCGATCGACACCAGATGCTGGGGAGTAGGTGGAGCTGGAGGAGGCGGCACTCTCTGCCAATCTGCCAATTTGTTGATTTAGATTTTGATGGAGGACCTTCAGTTGGTACAGAGTCAGAGCGGTGGAAGCGTGAAGGAGGAGGAGAGGGAAAGGAAGAAGGGGTCGGCTTACTCGTTGCTGCGGAAGATGGAGTTAGAGAGCCGCTACGCCTCCTCCTCCTCCTTCGCGTCTTCTTCCAAAGTTGTTATCTTGGCCTGCGACGCCACGAGGGAGCATAACGAGGTCGAGATGCGCCTGACGGTGAACGCCATTCGCATGAGAGGCGACATTCTCTGCGGCCGAAACACCCTGATCGTCCTCGGCGTCCTCCACATGGTCACCAACCCCAGTGAGATTTCGTTCAAATTTCCCAACGTTTTTTTATATTTGCATGATCTTGTTTTCTTTGAGAGAAAATTAGTGACGGCTAGAAAATTGTGTGAATAGCATCCAATTTTATTTCCAACTGTCAACACTGAGAAGAAAGTAACCTTTTTTCCCTCCCTTCCCTAAATTTAGCTACTCATCCCTTCCCTTCCCTTCCCTCAACTCTCACTCTCCTTCCTTTCAAAAGCTGCTTTGGTGTAGAAGTAATTTCTCACAAGTGCCTCCTACTGGCATTGCATGGTATAAACATGGACTATGTTGTTTCCTCCCATTGCTTGGTATATACATGTAAACTGCAATTTCTACCACCACCGCCACTACTGCTCATAGTTAGCACCACTAGTATCTTCTTCACTAGCGTCTCTGTTATACCCATCACCATTGTTAATATGGCTCAGGTACTATGCTATACGCAAATTTTATAAGACAACTATGTAACATTGGTTAATTGTGGTAATGATGGTAAAATGAATAGAAAATATGTTTGATAAAGCCTGTAAAATGACTATACACTTTATCTTATAGTCATCATAAATTTTGGTGACCTATGTTCTAGCTTCTAGTGCTTGCTAACAAATCTATTGTCGAATTAGCTCATGTTTCTCATGACTCAAGAGTTTTCAGTTTAGCATTTTAATTTACAGTTTTGACAAACATTTACTGTGCCTGATTTCTGAAAAAATAAATCTAGGAAAATTACTGTAATCAGTAGAATCAGATACTGATTGAATAATTGTTGATTGTATGAAATAATTGTGAATCATTGGCTTTATCATCTCCAAACTCCGAACTAATTATCCATCATAAGTTTTGCAGGAATAATTGGTTCACATTGCGATATAATACCTATTTATGCAACAAAGTGGAGTGTGTGAAAAATTACAACATTTTATTGTTATCTGATGTTTGCAATTTGATTTGATGGTCAATATAAGTACAGAAGAAGTGGAACTTGTAATTTGGCATGCTTTAGTGTGTGTTATCTCATGATCATTATATTTCTGTATCAGTGGGATATCAAACAAAAGCATGCACTGATTCATTTGGTGGGACAAGTTCTCGGGCTCTTGAAGAGGAAGTCTGGAGGAAGCTTGATAAATATGAAAGCATGCTTCAAGAAAGTGTTGAGAAATGCAAAAATGAAGCAGTAAGACTTTCCTTATCTGTTATGAGCTGATTTACTTTTATCCTTTTTATTTATAGAGCTTCTGAGAAGATGAAGTTTCTGCACTTCATTTATTTTCACATTCTAATTTTTCACTGTGATTGTCTTTACATATTTATGCCCTATTATTTCAGTATATACTGATACTAAATGAATTTACTAGCTAAGAAAATATCTTTATGTTGTATGTTATTGTTGTCCTAATTGATGGGGAGCTTATATATACTAAATTCATAGCTTGAAATTCAGAGATAAGCTTGAGGAAGTAAGGGCATGTTTGGTTCATGAAAAATTGAAAATACAATACAACACATATAACATAACATAAATATGATTTGTGAATACTATTATATTACTAATTTATAATATAATAATATTATTATATTATAGGAATAGTATATCATTATATATTAAAAATAATTAAATAGAGAAAATACAGGTCAAACTTAAATACAAAAATATTATAAACACTATATAAAATAATTTTTTTGCATTGTATTGTAATTCTATGTAAATATTATTTAATATTACAATAATATAATTCTTTTACATAGAAATAATAAATTATATTCAATAATATTGTAATATAGGTAGTATTTGTTTGTTTAAGTTTATAAAATACAGATAGATACATGAATAATATTATTTAATACTGCAAACCATCATAATTATGTGTTTTTATTCAAAAATTTATATATTAAGCTTTCTTTTTCTACAAAATATAATATTTAAAAATACTATACAATATAATATAATCTAACTCAAGTTCCCTTGCTTGTATTATCAAACAAAATAACACCCAACTTCAGATCCTTACCCAAATAGCAGAAACTCTTGAAAACATCCATACTGACCTTCGAAAACTCCTTGCAAATAAGAGTCCTGCACCTTTACCTGAAGATCTTATTGAAAAACTCCAAAATCTCTCCCTCCGACAAATCGAAAAACCTAAAGAAAAGCTAGGAAAACTTCTAGTCTTTAAAGATCCCTATCAGATTCTCAAGTAAGAACAACATAAGCTTAAATGACTACAAGAACTCAAACCATGCAAACTCCAAACCCGACCCCTTTATTCGAAGACCAAATTAGAGAATACAGACAAAATCAAAGGCGTTTGCATAATGCACAAAGGGCAGTCCGAAGGATAAGCAGAAGACTAACTGGAGGAAGCACCCCAGTATATACGCTTGAGCAGCAGCTTGAACCTCAAGTACAACTTCAGATTTCCATGCAAGAAAGAGCATCAATTATTCCTGTATAAGTCCTTTACCATTCGAGACGAGACAACATACACCATAGAGTGTACATGCACAGGTCAGAAGAACCTATACTTGTCATAAATTCTAACCAACTAGACAGACCGTTTATACAGGAGGAAAGCTTTAATCAGCTCCAAAAGAGTCAAATGCAATTTATACACATTGACATCCTCCAGGTTAGAATTCAAACATTACATCGCCAAGAAGAAGGAGTCATGACGCTCATAGTCTTTCGAGACAACAGATGGCTTGGAGATCAATCAATTCTGGCAACAATGGAAACTGATTTTACAAGAGGAAGCCAAATGGTCTATGTAATCCCTGATATGATGATGACTATCGGAGACTTCTTTAGAAACATCCAAATAACCATTCTTACCAGAGGGTATGATCAATGGCGAAACAGTGAAGCCAATTTATTAATAACAAGGGGTATGGTTGGACGCTTATCTAATACCCCCAACGTTGGTTTTGAATACTCCATTAACGGAGTTGTTGATTATCTAATAAGTCATGGAGTAAGAGCCCTTCCTGGACGAAGGTATTCTACTAATGCACTCCAAGGACTTGATTGGGTAATAAGACCCACCCAAGTAAATATACCTTTACAACCATAAGAGGTAAATAGCCTCAATTTAATTGATGGAAGAATTTCTTTAAGTTTTACTAATTATACTGCAGCAAGAACAAATCCCTAACTTGAGCACGCCAAGAAGAATTTCCATTCGTCTTGGTACACTTACTTTCTAATACAGCTACAAAACCCGAGACAAAGTCCTCAGGCGTTGTAGGATTTGATTTATCTGCCGACGCGGATTGTATCATAGAGCTCAGAGGGCGAGCCCTGATATCTACAGGACTAAGCCTGGAAATTCCCTGGGGAACGTATGGCCGAATAGCAACAAGATCAAGTGCCACATGGAAACTTGGCCTTGATGTGGGAGCAGGAGTGATTGATTCTGATTATAGAGGTGAAATAAAAATCCTAGTATTTAATCACTCTGACAAACAAGTTGTGTCTTTCAGGGGATGTTTGTTGCATAAATTATTTTCGAAAAGATTATATACCCTGATATTTATATCGCTCCATCCCTTTCTGATACAACAAGAGGCAATCAAGGATTCGGCTCAACGGATGAAGCATCACCATCCCAAAAACAGCCGCACACCACCAGACACAAACCAATTGGGATATTTTTCTACCAAAAGAAAAACAAATAATCTCTGCATTTGCGGAAGAAGAAACTCTCATCTGGCATCTACAGAAAAATCTGGGGTTAGACTATGCAGGAGATACAAGCCCAGGGGCCACTGTACTCTAGTCCATAGGCCCTGCCCTAGAAAATCCTATAGACGAAGATGATGATTTATCTTACATCCAATATCTTGCAGAACTTTCATCACAACCAATCACTTCAACCATCTGGGATGAATATCCAGATGATGATGAGTGGCTAAATCCATTCGCAGAAGGTGGTGGGGATAAAACCCAATTACTAGCGGTAGGTCACGAACTCGAGTACCCAATTCTAAGGGAATTAGCAACAACAGTACTCCCTGAACAACAACAAATATACTCCACAAGTACTGTGGTATCTCCGTATAGACCATCGCAAGACACAGCCATGGGCCCCTCGGATACCCACCAGCAGCCCAAGATCTAGGGACTTCTCAGCCAATACAACCTACCTTTCATAAAAAAACTAATAGCAGGCTATGAGGAGGAGTAAATAATGAACTATGGACGCTCCCCTCTGCCCAACAACAAGGGGGAGCTATCTTTGTGATTCCTGAACAGCTCGACCTCTTCCATGATGTTTTCTCAAGATGGGAGTCAATAACCCTAAATCATGTGGCAGCCCAAGGGATCACTAACTCTAGTGATAAAATAGAATATATAGAAAATCTCTTAGGCGAGATTGAAAAATTAGTCTGGATCCAATGGCGCATGATGTATCCTGAGGAATATGTTGCACTAATACAAGCAGGAGAAGGAAGAAGAAGTACTCAGAACATAATTTTCCAAATGCGTCGGGTATTTTCTTCAGAAGACCCAACACAAGGATCCACCGCAATACAAGATGATGCTTATAGAAGTCTCGAAAAATTATCTTGTGACAACATGAAGAATATTATTCAGTATATGAATGACTATATGAGGCTAGCATCAAAATCTGGGAGATTATACACAGGATCAGAATTATCAGAGAAATTCTGATTTAAGATGCCAGGTGACCTTGGAAAAAGAATTAAGGCTGCCTTTGATGAAAAGTATGCAGGACTTACTATAGGTGTAATCCCTAGAGTCTTATTTGCTTATAAATTTCTGGAGCAAGAATGCAGAGATGCTGCATTCAAAAGATCACTAAAGGACTTATCTTTCTGCAGTCAAATTCTCATCCCTGGGTACTACAAGGGACAAGGGCAGAAGAAATATAGTGTACGAAGAAGTCATACCTACAAAGGTAAGCCCCATGATACACACGCTCGCATAGAAAAGAGGAAGCACCTTCTGAAAAATAAGAAATGCAAGTGTTATTTATGCGGCCAAGAGGGTTATTTTGCTAGGGAATGTCCCAACGACAAAAAAAGTTCAAAAAGAGTAGCCATGTTTGAGCAACTCGAAATCCCTGATGACTGTGATATCTTGTCCGTCCAAGAAGGAGAAGAGCAAAGCGATGTTATATTTAGCATCTCTGAAGGAGAAGAAGATAATAGTGATCTCATCAGGTCTGTCCAAACTGTAACTATAAATGAAAATATCTATATGTTAGGACAGGTTGACGGTGGCTACCGGCAAAAGATAAAAGTTACAGATGAGCAATTCCAATGCCAACATGACTGGCAGTCTAATGAAGATATCTTCCTGCCACAACCAACAAAATGCACAGGGTGCATGATGGAAACTATTAAGCGGGCGAGAATTCACTGTTCCAAATGCCTTGTTACCTCGTGTAACTTATGCGGGCCATATTATTTTAACAAAAAGGTACCTATAGCACCAGCTTCTTCAACTCCATTCTTTCCTAACCGTTTACTACAGGAACAACAAAAGTATATTCTCTGGTGTGAGGCAAAAATCAAAAGACTTCAAGACGAGGTCACATTCTATAAAGGGCTTCTAATGGAAAAGGAGCTTGAAAAAGACTTTATTACCCTAAATAAAGAAAGAAGTTCTGAAGATGAACAAGAAGCAGCAAATATGCTATACACATAAAGAACTAAAAAAATATCAGCAGCAGAAGGGCAAGGCCCATGCCTTATTAAAAATATGCTTTACAATCTCCAAGTAGAGATAGATATCCCGGGAATTCCAAAATTTCTATTACGGGCTATATTGGACACAGGAGCAACAATCTGTTGCGTGGACCAGAGGTCAATACTTGAAAAGGCTCTTGAAGAAAATACATTTATAATCCATTTTAGTGGTATAAATTCCCAACAAACGGCAAAGTTCAAGATGAAACAAGGGCGAATGACAATAGGGGATAATAATTTAAGGATCTCTTATATATACAGTTTTCCAATGACATTAGGAGACAAGATCCAGATGATTATAGGCTATAATTTCATACGAGCCATGAACGACGGAGTTAGTATGGAAGGTAATGTAGTTACCTTTTATAAAAATTTAACTGTTATAAATACACTCCCCACGGCTAATACTGCAGTAGCAATTGAAGAATTGGACCTTGAAGAAAATGAGTATATTCAAATCAAAGAAATTATTTCTTATTCGATTGGAAACTCCTCTCAAAATTTTACAGAACAGTTTGGGCCATTACTCAAAGAATTAAAGGACCAAGGTTTTATTGGGGAAAACCCCCTTCAACACTGGTCCAAGAATAAAATCTTATGTTATGTGGATATTAAAAATCCAAACTTTATCATCGAAGGTAGGCCGTTAAAGCATCTTACACCCAAGCAGAAGGAAGCATTTTCAAAGCATATACAGTCACTATTAAATATTGGAGTAATCCGGCCAAGTACAAGCAGGCATTGGACCACTGCCATCATAGTCAATTCAGGAACAACAGTAGATCCTGAGACAGGAAAGTAAACAAAAGGAAAAGAACGAATGATATTCAATTATAAGAGGTTAAATTATCTTACAAACAAAAATCAATACAGCTTACCGGTATAAATGCTATACTTCAAAAGGTAAGCCACAACTCCATTTACTCTAAATTTGATTTGAAAAACGGGTTTCACCAAGTGGCAATGCACCCCGAATCCATAGAGTGGACCACCTTCTGGGTACCTGATGGGTTATATGAATAGTTTGTTATGCCATTTGGGCTGAAAAATGCACCCGCAATATTCCAGAGGAAGATGGATAATTATTTCAAGAGGACAGGTGATTTTATTGCTGTTTATATTGATGATATCTTAGTCTTCTCCAGGAATGAAGAAGAGCACTCAAAGCATCTCCCTTCCTCTCTTTGTTTGCTCTTACCTTGAAGATTCTTCTTGAGCCTTAGGAAGCTTCCTTCTTTGTTGTAGAGTTTTGGGTGGATTTTGGCAAGGTATTGGTACTCCTCTTTCGTTATTGTTCTTCATGAAGGTTTGTTTTTGGAGGAGTCTTCCAGGATTAGTTTTTTTGACAACCTTGGTGCTTGGTTTGGTGCCTCCTTTTCTTTTCTTCATGAAGAGGCTTAAATATTTTTACATGACTACGGCATGGTGCCATCCCTTCTTTCCTTCATCTGATCCCATGGACTCTTTTTATAGAGTCTCAATCTATAATTTCCTCTCTTAACTAAGGGATGTGAATTGATGAAAATATTTATTTCCTTATTTTGTCTGCTTGCCATGGGCGATCGGAGATTATAATCTCATCATCATAGGGATTACAAATTTAGAGAATTTCTCCTTATTTTGTTGTAGCAATCAACAACCTCACTTTTGCATATATTTATATTAATTAATTAAGGTTCTTTCCTAATCTTTTTGATATATACTTGATGCTTTTGGTTCGTGTATGGTGGTGTTTGATTCTTCAAGATGCATATCCAATATACTTTGTGATGGTTATCCAATCTTGTATTGGTCCCATAGGATCTTGAACCAATGTTTTTTTTCTTCGTTTTTTCAATTTACATGTGTACATAATTTGTTAGAAATCATGACGGTCCAAAAAAAAAAAAGAAAATTTAACCTCAACAATAATCAACATGTTATATTGTTGAATTGAATCAATCAGAGTTAAAGGTGTAATACGACAATAATCAATATGTTAAATAGTTGAATTGAATCAATTAGATTAGAATTAAAGATATGACTTAGAAGTATCAAATAATTTCATATTAATTAGAAGTGCTTCAAATAGTTGGGACAAATATGAGATGATGATGATGAAACATAATCGATCTAAATCACCCAAGAATTCATAGGCAGAATGCAATTCATGTAGCTTTACTCAAAGAGTTGGGATATATACAAGTGCTTCTTAAGAATTAATTGATGCCATTGTATCTTTATTTATAACAGCAAGATTTTCCATTCTTACCTGGTTTCTGAGTTGAACCTTTTCCTTTGTCAATACTGAATAGTTTATCCAATTGAACTTACTAATTTATTCCACTCTTAAAATTCTGATCCTTGCATATATTTTTCTACAAGGCAACCTTAGACACTTTGAATATGCTTTTAAAGAATTCAATAATCTACTGATTGTCTCTTTATATATACTGTTGCTTCTTGTGCTAGGTTAGCATCAATATCAAAATAACCGCTGGAACACCAGCCAAAATTGTGGTTCTTCAGGAAGTTCTTAATAATAAACCTGCCTGGCTTATCCTTGATAGGTACTGTTCTTCTGCTTCTGATTGTTTTGATTCTAAATTTTGTTGTGCCATGGTACCAATAGGGAGTTTATGGATATGGTTTACTGTGAATAGCTACTACTAAGTACAGAAGTTCTATATTGAGCCAAAATCTGATTCAAATTTGTAAATGCACGTTAGACCAAGTCCTCCACATTTTACTTCAACAATAGCCAAGTTGTTTTAGACAGAAAAGTCTTTGATCCATGTGCCTGCGCGTCTGACAATTGATTTCATCTAAAAATATAGCAAACTTAATGGTATATATGTGTGTGTGTGTGTGTGTGTGTGTATCTGATGCTTTTAAATTTTTAGATGTGATTTCATTTATAGATGAGGTTTTCAAGTTCATGTTCATGTTCATGTTCATGAAGCTTACATAAAAAT
Organism: Zingiber officinale; assembly: GCF_018446385.1. Lineage (NCBI taxonomy): Eukaryota > Viridiplantae > Streptophyta > Magnoliopsida > Zingiberales > Zingiberaceae > Zingiber > Zingiber officinale. The sequence goes on along the minus strand of NC_055998.1, from coordinate 51,771,546 downwards.
GTGTGGAATTCAGATAGCTCTTTAATTGTTTTTGTTAAGAATAATCCATTTCACATTCTTGTTTATGTATTCAATTAAAACACATTAATTGCAAAATGTTTATCTGCTTCAACAATCATAAATAAATATTGAATATGGACATTTCACTTCTTTAGAAAATAAAATGTGAATCCCAATGCTTGAAGTGCTAACCCATGCTGGTCGTATGGATGTACTTTTACATGCGAGTCTTCGTTAGTATCGGAGCATCGGTGTGTCACACAATAAAGAGGGAGCGAGATAGGGAGAGAAGAGAGACCAAGGGAAAGAAGGGAGGGCAGGGGAGAGAAAGTACTTGAAAATTTTGAAAGAAGAGTACCATGGAGAGAGAGTGGAAAGAGCGGTGGGTGACTAGCAAGGGGTATGTGTCAATTGACAAGTGAAAGGAATAGGAGGAGAGGAGTATGTGGAAAGCAAGAGAGGGGATTTAAAATTAATTTTTAACCTACTAAAATTACTACTAATCCACCAACCCCACCTAGTGGGATAGGACTTGGTTGTTGGTTTAATTAGTCATCTACAAACTTTTTGAAAATAATTAAAATATAAAAATTTAAATAGGATAAAATTTGATATTTAACATCAATGAAGTTTTTTTCCCTTCATATTCTAACTTTTTTGAGGCCAGTAGAGATGAGAGATTTGTGCAAGCAAACAATGGGAAAACTAGGGTTTAGTTAGATTGTCTTGAGCTTGTTCTCCTCTTTTGAATCTTCTCTCAGTTTTGATTAGGATTAGACACATTGATTTGATTAAGTTAAAAAAAGTAATTTATCTATTTTTCTTTTAGTAATTTTAAATTATTTCAGTAGAATATCAATGAAGATAAATGATTATTGCAATAGATGGGCACTGATAGGATCAATTTTTGTTTATAAAATATTTATTTAGTTCAATTTAAATGTATAATTTTTTTTTAAAAAATTTGAATATTATCTTATTGAAAAAAACTTGCATTCATAATTTTCAATTTTGATTGAGTTGAGTTCAAGGTTTAGGTTTTTAGAGATTTTATACTTATAAAATTAAATAAATTTAATTACAAAATTTAAAATCTAATTTTAACCTAAAACATATTTTACATCCCAAAATTTGAAAAATCATAGATCTCTCTATTTTTGTCCACTCTAATAATGGTAGTTATGTATAAGAAACAAAACCAAATTAAAACTAAGGATTTTGAATTATTTCAGTGTATTAAAAAATTTTATTTAGTTTTTATTTAATGCTCAAAATTTGTATTAAATGCTCATGAACAAATTTTAAATATAATTATATAAACTTATAAAAATATACATTCATTTTAAAATGACAATTACATCTTCAACAATGAAAACGTCTCGAGTCTCCAAATTTAAAATTGCTTCAATGTGCAGAATTTGAAAGCGACACATGCTTTAGTTTATAGAGTAGCAAGGGAGGTCCTATTTTCTTGTTTAATATTTTAGCGTTTTTCCGGCAAAATAGATTGTAAGTGCAAATCATTATAAAAAAGTACACAATTTATATGTGGCTAAATCTTAAAATAAATCTTAATTTGTTGCAAGTATTTTTAGCTCTAAATTCTTAGATGATAAAATTAATCAACAAATATAAGCACAAGAATAAACATGTCTTAGTAATTTAATTCATTATTTAGTAAATAATTAATTATAATAAAAAGTTAATTAAAATTTACAACTTATACTAAATAAAATTAATCATATTATTATTAATAGTTTAATTAAATAAATATTAAAATGGTATTTGCATGATACAATATGATATAAAATCTTATTGTACCAAAACTCCAACATGGCTTGTTTATCACAATAATCATATTATTCAATAGCAAAGATGAATTTGCTTTAAATGTTAGCCAAATTGCTTTGGTTAGTTTCCATGAATTGTGAAAATTTTTATTTTCTGTTTCACCTAGAAGTGCAGCACAACATAAAAATTTGACTTCCCATGGAAACAGCGGATCTCAACTCCCAATTAATAGTAATGTATCTTAAATAATGTATCCTTTGATAAATGTCAGTGCAGGGTGGATAAACATCTGGTATATTATAACTATATAGACTGATATTTTTGTTTCTTAAAACAGGAAACTACCAGGTAGATAAATTGAAAAAGGATAAAGTAGATAAATAAATTAACAAGATTTCTACTCAGCTACTTCTTTTGCTGGAATGGAGTTACTTAATTTCTTTGACCTCTTTATCTAGGTTCTTTTCACCATGTTTGGTTCACATCTTGCTTCTGCCATGATTAGATTGGTTTGGAGCCATCTTCTCTAAAGCTGCAAAGTTGATTTTTTTGTATGTCCAGTTGGATAGAATAGTTTGACCAAGTCACTCCTCTGTGAGCCCATTTGCTTTATAACCATATCATTTACCAAATGAAATAGAAAAAGCTATATTATAGGCATCTGACAATATTGTCAAATTCCTTCTGCTTTAACTTTACCCATAAACAGCTACAAGGAAACAACAAAGAATTTACAATCCAAGAGATTCCTATGCGAGACTCCAATATAATTCCATATTGAATTGTGGGGGAGTTTGTACTGTCAAGATGTCTATACTCTATTGTGTATCAATATTTTGCTTGATGGTTCACGGTTTTCAATGTTTATGGGCCATTTTTTGGGGCTAGGTTGTATTAGTCCTAAACATGTACCCAAAGGACCACAAATAAACTATAAATCTTAACTATTTAGGGTCAAATACACAATTCTTATTCCTCCTTCAAACTCTATGTAGGACTATATCCTTACTAATAAGTCATTCTTTGCATATTGGGAAACTGAATGGAGAATGAAGAAAAACCATAATTGATAAAAAAGAATCAGTTGATACTGATATGGCTTGCCTAAGTTGCATCAATATTAGCAAAGTCTGACCCAATTTTTCTTGAGATCAATATCTCATATTAGATCCATAGTTTAAAGAAAGTAAAAAATTTGAAGAAATTATCTAGAAATAGATTAACTCCACTGGAAAATATATTAAATTGATTGAAAGCTCATTAAATCAAAATGAATGAAAATGATGCAATAGGAAGAAATTTTATCAAACGAAATTGAATTAAAAAAGTCAACCAATCTAGCGAACTGTCTCTATTTTGCCTAAATATTAGTTAAGGCATACAGTACATTGATATGGTCCTTGTTGCTCCTGTGAATTTAGAATAATCTTTATTGTTTCAAGTGATCTACCACTATGTCGATGAATCAGCTTATCTATCTCTTCTTCATTCAATATTGATAAATGGCTTTATAGACCAGTATTGCCTCAAAGTCCATTTTCAACTAAACCCAATAATATGAAATATTAAACAATAATAATCTATTTTAGTAAACAACATATTAATATATGATATTGTTTATTACTCTATTGATAATGCAACAGAATTTATTAGTATATTTTTAATTATTCATGCTTTATTTTCTCTCCATCAATAAGCTAAAGACATAAAAGGGCATCTCGGTGAACAAAACTCTTGCCAATGCGGGTCTTGGGGAAGAGTCTGTACGCAGCCTTATTCTGCTTTACAAGAGGTTGTTTCCGAGACTCGAACCCATGACCTCTAGGTCACACAGCAATAACTTGATTGTTGCGCCAAGACCCCCCTTCCAATAATCTAAAGACATACATTTAGTTAACAATACAATAATGTTTGATATGTCTAGAATATGGTTACAATCTAGTGAAAGCTGATATCATGCTCACTATTAATAATGCTAAGGGTAGAGTCATAAGGTAAGCCCCTCCTTTTATTTTAAGTGCTAGTTCTGAGTCAACTTTTGCTTCTCAATAGTAAACTGGTTCTGTAGACATATGCAGTCTTTCGCCTGCCAGTTCATCCATTGCATGTCGTGCCAGTTAAACAAATAGTTAGACAACCAGTCAGCCACACAGGAGTAGGGATAATGGTTTACAGGACATTTGCTTTCCATGAAGGAAAGTGCAAGATATGGAATAAGTGAGCAAGATAGGCTATTAATCCTTTTACAGTAGTCTGTAGATGTTCCCTTTATTTAGAAGTTTCATTAACATCTTGATCTCATTGTTCCTCTAGAGATGTCAAGTATGATCAGGTTAAGTCTATTTCAGAATTCCTTTCCATCTCATTAAATAATGATAATACAATATTGTTAACCTAATAATATCAGTAATATGAAATCACTGGTAATTCCATTAATCTAATTAATTAAATATACTATTTCATTAATTGTATTGTGTT